>NC_081561.1:118435327-118562415 GCF_022355385.1 Mustela nigripes
AGAAAGAGGAATGAGAGAGAGAAAGAGAGAGAATATGAGAGAGAGAATATGAGAAAGAGGAATGAGAGAGAGAAAGAGAGAGAATATGAGAGAGAGAAAGAACTCACAATATCATCCAAAGCTTAAAACTTAATTTGTAGATAGCTTACTGCCAGGATTCATGTGGCATGGAGAAGTCTAGACCTCAAGTAGTACTTGAAGAAGTAGTAATATTCCTCAATCCCTCTCCTCCCAAATCTTTTTCTTCCATTCTGAGATAGCAAATTCCAAAAAACAAGGCAAGAATTGGAGAGAAACAGGAGGAGAGATTCCATTGGTCCTGGGAAGCTTATTGCATATATGTAAATGAGGCGGGCTGGACCACAGAGAGAATTCTGAGTGAGGTGATGTGGAAGAGTTTAGATTTTGTTTGTTTGTTTCTTTATTCCCTCTTTTCAGTTGATCAAGGAACACAGAAATGGAGAGTAAAAATGATCCCAGTATGGTACGTCAGAGGTGCCCAAGAGAAGAACTTGGAGAAACTGGGAATTAGGCTAGAAGAGGAGCATATCAACTTTCCCCACAGCTACAACTTTAAAAAGGCTGTTCACAGTGTACATGTGAATAACAAAATCTATGTATCTGACTGTTAATAAACACTGAGGCTGAATTAATCTCTCCTCATCAAAGCATGAGTAAGGAGAAAAAACAAGTGGTCAGTAATTAGATCCACCCGACACATTTTAAGATTCTCCAGTGAAAGTTTAGAACAATTTGGTTAGAAGCAATAAACAAAAATATATTTTTTAAGTAGGTTCCAGGAACCCAACACGAGGCTTGAGCTCATGACCCTGAAAGCAAGACCCCAGCTGAGATCAAGAGTCTGACATTTAACCAACTGAGCCAACCAGGCGCCCTAACAAAGACATTTCTTTAAAAATCTGAGCTGAAAAAAAAACCTGAATGTACAAATTAAAAAAGGATCAAAATGTATTATTCAAAATAAAAGACCACATCGCAACACATTCTGGCAGTCCTTTAAAGTACAGGCCGGGGACAAGAAAAATGAATCCCTTAAAAAGGAAGATGCAGAGTATCTCTAGTATGAGACCATTTATACAAATAAGGAAAATACGTACACATTCACAGCAATACCATATATTATTCATGGATGTATAAATATGTATGTACAATTATAAAGAAAAGGCCTGGAAATTACATTTCAAAATCTTCATGGTGGCTGTCCTTGGGTGGCCATGGAGGAGGCTAGTGAATGGGCTGGGAAGTGGGGTGCTGGTTAAAGGATACCTTGGCTATATCTGGGATGTTTTGTTAGGAAGATGGGGGAGGGAGGAGGAACAGAAAAGAGGTGAAGCAAGTGAGACAGACTATAAATAGTTGTTCCTTCTGGGTATTGAGAGCATTAAAGTTTGTTCTATTCTTTGTACTTTTCAGCATCTTTTAAACTTCTCTAAATAGAAGAAGGAGAGGGAGAAGAAATCCTACAAGAAACCAAATTTAGGAAGGGGGAATTCCTACAAAGAAAAAATAAAATCCATCTGAGCTCAGATGTCGCCTCCATACACTAAATCCAAAAAATAGTTTTGACAAAAACAGAAACAAAAAGTCCTAAAATTATATACCCAGCCAACTTGTCATTCAAGTGTTAAGAGAATAGAAAAATATCCTCAGGCATCCTGGGCCCAGAAACATACCAAACTCTTCTACTTCTTGAAAAAATAGTGGAATGCCTACTCGAAATCAGAATAAAGAGCTGGGAGCTGTGGTGTGAAAATATTATCAATAAATATTGTAAAGAGTCATAGGCAAAAAATAATACACAGATACAGATACAAAATCACATACGTATCTCTAGAAAATTTCTTTAAGGGCGAGATGTGAAAAGTTGAAGAATAATGACTTAACAACAGCAATCTGGGTCCCCAAACCCAGTGGGAAGAAACAAGAGTGTGGAAAGTGGTGAGTAGCTCAGATTGGAGATACAGCAACATCATGCTCAAGGGCCCATCTTACATGGTGTAAGAGCAAGGCAAAAGGTAACTTAAATTCTTTGATCCTGAATGAAATGTGAACTGAAGAAAGTTTTTAAAAAACAAAGAGACACGCATTATGAAATCAGAAGTAGGATGTGAGCTAAGCACATCCCAGAAGGCAGGGGACAAACGAGAGACCCCAAACACAGCACAGTTCTGAAAATGAAGTAATAATAATAGTGACTTAAAAGCTAAAAGCACAAACCAAAATGATATAAGCAAGGAAAAACGTATTAGTAATCAGGGGCATAAAAATTAAAATAATGAAATTTCATTTCTAATGGCCAGATTGGCCAAATCCTAAGAGATTAAGAATATCCAATATGGACAAGTGTGTGAGGAAGAGGGAACTCAGAACGGACGGAAGGGATATCAGCTGGAACAAACTCAATGCAGACTAAATTGCCAGTGTATAATAAAGGTTGAAGTGAGTGCGTATACTATAGCAGCGATATACCACGACAATAACATATAAGTCAAAAGCATAGTGAAAATAATGCATATGTATACTTTTTTCAGCAGCATTGTTTATGGTCCCATAAAAAAATGGAATTAATCTAAGTGGCCACCGGTAGCATGATAGGAAATGAATTGTGTTATTATCACTTAATCCATTAATACCCAACAATTTAAACAATGGGATGAACCTATATGATATGACAGGGAAAAATCTCTAAGACATTGCCAGTAAGTTGGGGAGGGGGACAATGTACAGAACAGTATTATAAGATACACACATTTTATTTCAGTCCTAACTCTGCATTAGCGTATATGTATGCTTATGTAAATATATACAAAAATGTCTAGAAAAATATAGATAAAACTTTTAACAATACCTCTGAGAGGGAAGTAGTTTTTCCCTTCATATTCTATACACTCTATACAGTTTCCATTTTTATGCAGCAAATGCATCTCTTGAGTAATTGTTTTTGTTCTGTTTTGTTTTCTTACTAAGACTCACTAAAATGTCAACCCTGTAATCTTCCCCTGATTTCCTTTGACTTTCCTCCATGATGTAAATGCATACTACACTAATCTCCACATTCATATGTGTACTGTTATTTAGTAAGTAATTGTAAACACATGTCTTCTCCCACATAGAAAGCTCCCTTCTTACTTGTCTCTGAATTCCCTGCACCCAGCACAATGTCTAGCATGGAGGGGGCTCCCCTTGTTTAATCAAAGGAATGAATTAACCAATCAGTCAAACAATATAGGAGTAGGACAGTTAAGCTTTCCAAGCTCTATGGCTAGGTGATCTACACCATACCTGATTTCACGGCCTACAGCCTATCAAGGTAAGCTCAGAACTCTTCTTGAAGAAGTCGTATGATCTTTAAGAGCAAGGATTCAAATCCCAGCCCTCCACTTACCAGCTGGTGACCCCAGACACATCACTTACCTGTCTGTAATTTAGTTTCTTCTTCTGTGAGATGGAACTAGTCATAGTTCCTTCTTTACGGAGCTGTCGTAAACATAAATGACTTAATCCATGTGTTAATTACTACTGTTACTGTTAATAACAGAAGACATTTCTAAATAACAGCAGGGAAGAAAATAAAAATTATTAACAAATTCTTCAAGGCATTGGCATGAACAGATGTTGTCCTGTGGGATACAAGAGAAAGAACAGACACTCACCAAATCTTTATGCATGTGCCTCACATTAGCAGTTCAAAACACTGAGCCAAGGAACAACCTCCCCTAAATGCTGAAGACGCCTCCTGGCCCTTCTCTACCTGCCTGTCTCCCATCCTGCTCCCACTTTCCCTACCTCTACCATATATTCCACCACAGCCCCAGCCTGAACTTGATCCTACACCAGATCATGGGGGAAATTCAACAAGCCCTTGGCCAACTCAGCAATCATGAAATTTCAAAATCCTGGAGGGAGAAGTAAAGGCTCCTCTCTATTACAAAAGATTCTTTTTCTAGAGAAGGAAGGTGCACATGTTTAAAGGAAACAATCACTATCTTGCACCAAATGAGAGCTTCTTGAAAGCCAATCTTAGAGAATGAGAGTGATTCAGAGAAGTGAGAGACAGGCGGTCATTTTTCAGCAATGACGAGAGTCAGGACAGAGAATCATTGTGGGAGCATCATGGCACCTGATCCCATGCCTACGCCCTGAATCACTTCCAGACCCCATCTATGCCATACCACCCCTCTTGCCCTCCGCGGCCTCAAGAAATTAATGAAACCTAAATGCACTTCCATGGTAAAAACCATAAACTGATCAGTCTTGGAATCTCACAGATGCTCAAAAGTGAAACAACAATTCCATGGGTTTCTAAACTGGCTGAAGCAGGCCATGACTCTTAAGGGTCAGTAGAGAGAGGGGATGCTGAGGCAGGATTAAGCAGAAGGGAGGCCGCTACAGGTTTCCCGTCCCTGTAGATGGAGAAGACTGGGTTCTGCCCCCTAGCAGGTGGCCAGAAGCCTGGATACTAGGAGGGATCTTAGGCTATCCCAATCACAAGAGTCACTCCTGGCTCAGAAGAAAACTTTTCAATATTTGGGCAAACGGACTGGGAGCCACTCTTGTAAATTGTGGAAAGGCCCATTTCTGAGCTCGTATCTCAGGCCAGAAAGCTAGTTCTAGGTGGAATTCATTTCCTAGGGCCCCTACTCATCCCCTGAAGAAATCAAACTGGAGAAATCATTTTGGAATCCTATTCCCTATGTTTCAGAGACTGAACTGAAGGTCAGAACTGATGTGAGTCTCCACCCAACCTGCCACAAGCCACATTTCTAAAGGGGAAAAAGTATAATATCTGTTCCTTTCATTGGTTTCTGGTAAGATTTCAGTCCCAGGACTAAGGCCAAACACGAGGCCAAAGCACTGGTGCCAGCAAAGCTCTTGTGGAAGAAAAGGACCAACCAACCAACTGGCCCAGATGATGGCCAGAGGGGGCTTTAGGTCTAGGTCATGATTTCAGGTGACATGATTTGACCATCTGAATCCATATAATAAGGGATCTTGTTTTGTACAATTTAAGCAGACGCTCATCAGGACAAACAATCCTGAGCAACAAAGGGAGGAGGAGGCCTGGGAACCACAGGACCTTGGGTGAGTGCGTCTCAGGTGCCGCGGAATCCAACAACCCACGTGAGTGTGTGTGACCATGAAAACTTTGAATTAGCTGCCAGACAGAGTAAGTGCCCTAAAACCAAGATACATTTTAAAATGCTTTTATTCCGAATATTTATTCATAGGTCAAGCCTCATTTTTCATTCCATTAATGCATTCATATTGCACCTGTTTTCCTCTCCCTTAGGTGCTTTACATATCCAAATGAACAAATACCGATTCACTCCGGGTTCCTGCGCTGTCTCCTAAGTCTCGGGCTCTGATGCCCCCTTTGCCTCCTGCCTATGCTGCTCTGAATCCTGGGCACCTGCTCTCTCCATCCTTAGTCTCCGACCCACAGTCCCACGCTCTTCACACTCAGTCTCACCCACGTCTCTTTTTCTGTTTACCCCCAAAAAAGATGCTGGACTGGAAGTAGTTTTTCTCTGAGTTAAAATCCAAGCATAAGAAATCTTTATTGGGGAGCCTGGGTGGCTCAGTGGGTTAAAGCCTCTGCCTTCGGCTCAGGTCATGATCCCAGGGTCCTGGGGGATCGAGTCCCGCATCAGGCTCTCCGCTCAGCAGGGAGTCTGCTTCCTCCTCTCTCTGCCTGCCTCTCTGCCTACTTGTGATCTCTGTCTTTCAAATAAATAAATAAAATCTTGAAAGAAAGAAGGAAAGAAAGAAAGAAGGAAAGAAAGAAGAAAGAAAAGAAAAGAAAAGCTTTATCAGTGTCAGACCTTGGTTCTAAAGAGAAGTGTGATTTTTATATCAAGATTCTTTAAACAACCTTATGTCACTGAGCCAGACTCAACTGATCAGACTTACTGGTTTAAAAAAAAAAAAAAATTTCCCCTGTACTCAGCTCAACAAGTTAATTTCCAGGGAAATCCACTGAACAAGGGATCAGCAGACATGAGGACAATCTTCCCTATAACAAGGCTGCAGTTGGAAACGGGACATGACTCAGCTCACCCGAAGGCTTCTCCACTAGCCTGGAAAAGCAACCCATGATCTGTCTCCAGATTATTGGATAGCAGTTATTTTTATAAACATTTGACTTTAAGTGCACATCTAGTGAGTTTTTAAAAACGGAACACCCTGTGTTCCTAGCACCCAGATCAAGATATAAGATGCTGTTGATATCCCAGAAGCCTCCTGCATAAGTCCTGCCAGTCATTAACTCAGTCAAATATAACTATAATTATGACTTCTATCACCATAGACGAACTTTGCCTGGTTTTGAGCTTTATATAAGTGGATTCACACCATATGCACTCTCTACTATCTAGTTTCTTTTGCTAAGATACTTATGTCTGTGAGACGATTCTACATTGTAGTAGGAATCATTAATTCATTCTTTTCCGTTGTGGTACAGTGTTCCATTGTATGGATACGCTGTATTTATCCATTCCACTGCTGATAGACATCTAGGTTTTTCTCATTTTGGTGAGCATGAATAACATTCTCGCACATGTCTTTTGGTACATACACTTACGAATTCCTATTGGGTTTATACCTAGGAGTGGAATCCCTACATCATAGTGTACATGTATGTGTAACTTCAGAAGATACCACCAGTTTTCCAAACTCGCTTTACCAGTTTACACTCCAACCAACAACAGTTGAGAGTTCTGGTCCTCCACATTCTCTACAACACTCAATATTGCCGATTTTGTAAAATTTTAAGCGTGGTTGGTAGTAGCTCATTGTGGTATTGATTTGCATTTCTCTACTGACTATCAAAGTTGAACATCTTTACATATGCTTATTGACTATTGAAAAGTGCTAGTTTGAGCTTTTTGTCCCCTTTCAATAGGATTTTCTCCTATATTTACTGATTTATAAGATTTTTTGTATAAATTCTAGATGCTTCTTCTTAGCCTGATATTTGTGATGTGAATATCCTCTTCTGTCATTTGCCATTTCACTCTCCTTAATGGAATAAGAAGAGATTCTTGATTTTAATCAAGTAGGTTTATCAAACTTTCGTTTTATGGTAGTTTTTTTGTGTGTCCTATTTAAGAAATATTTGCATATTCCCAGGTCTTCAATACGTTCTCCAATGTTATCCTCTAGAATATCTTACTTTGTATTAAGGCTTATGCTCCACCAAGAATTTATTTTTGTGCATGGTCTGTAATAGGCGACAAAGTCCTTTTCTTGCCATATTTATCCATCTGTTGAAGAAAGAAAGACAGCTTTTGGCACTACAGCACTGTGGCATCTTTGCCATAAATCAGGTGGCCAAGAATACATATAGGCCTGTTTCTGGACTTTCTAGTCTATTCCTTTAATCAATTTTTCTATCCATAAGCCAACAAAAGAGTGTTAATTACTGTGGCTTTATAAGAAATCTTGATATCTAAAGTCTACATCCTCCAACTTTGTTCCTCAATATTATCTTCTCTATTCCTAACTCTTTGCATTTACATATAAATTTTAGAATCTGTCAATTTCCATTTAAAAACTGCTGGAATTTTTATTAAGATGGCATTACATCTGTAGATCAGTTTGGCATCTTTTCAATATTGAGCCTTTCAGTTCCTGAACATGTTACAGTCCTCCATTTATTTAGGCTTTTTATCTCTCTCAGTAATAGTTTGTATTTTTCTGTGTAGAGGTCTTTTTTCTGACTATTTAATACTTTTGATACTAGTACAAGTGGGATTTTCTTGAAAATTTATTTTAGGATTAGTGGAGTTGATATATATAATTCCAATTGATTTATATATATCGACTTTGCTGTCTACAGTGGCCTCATTAAATTAACTATTGTTAATTCCTAATAATGATTTATAGATTTTTTTAAGATACATTTATTTACTTTAGAGAAAACAAGAGAGTGTGTGTGTGTGTGTGTGTGTGCATAAGTGGGAGGGGCAGAGAGAGAGGGAAAGGGAATGTAAAGCAGACTACGCACTGACCACAGAGCCAGCCCCATGGCCCTAAGGTCATGACCTGAGCTGAAACCAAGAGTCTGATACTTAACTGATTGAGCCACCCAGGTGTCCCTTATTTGTAGATTCTTTTGGAACTTCTACATGCCCAATCCTGTCATTTGTAAACAAAAACAGCTTTATTTCTTCATACATAATATTTATGTCTTTTGTTTCATTTTCTTGTCTCATTGCACTGGCTAGGCATTCCAATACAACAATGAGTAAAGAGATGATAGCATTCTAACATCCTTGCTTCTTTCCTGATATCTGGAGAAATATTTTCATTATTTAACTATTAAGAGTAGTGCTTTCTGTTGGTTTATGGTGTGGGTCTTTTTTCCTAAATATCTCTTTATACTTAAGAAAGATACTTTTTATTCCTGGTTTGCTAAAGATGTTTTCATAAGTTAGTATTAAATTTTATCAAATGCAGTGTCTTTATTGAATTGATCATATATTTTTTTTTCTCCTCACTCTGTAAAATTTCTACTTAATTCTGCTATGACCAGAGAACATACTCTGTATGCTGGTGATTTTTTTTTTTAATTTGTTGAGGCATGCTTTATAGCTCAGCATATACACTATTTTGGTAAATATTCCACATTTACTTGAAAAAAAAGTTTGTATTTTCAGGATTCAATACTATGGTTCTTTAAATGCAGTTAGGGAAATTTTGTAGATCATGCTATTCACATTTTCTCTATGCTTACTAATTTTTGTCTAGAAAGCAGTGACAAAAAATAATTACAAAGTCACCAACTGTTTAGAAATTAAGCAGCATAGTATTAATTAACCCACAATATTTGACTCAGCCCAGCCCAATAAATATACTTGCTACAAGATTTCTGTTTAGACTCCACACCCTGCCCTACAATTGGCAAATGCCCCATGTGGGAAAGTTGGTAGTAAATACAAGCTTCAGTTCAATGCATATTCCTTTTCTCTGGCATTTTGACCTGCCAGGTCCTGACTGCCTTGATTTCCCTTTGTTGCCTTCAAGCAAGTGTTTTATAGTAGCCCTTATCAAAGTTAGGCTGATACTAGCTACTCATCTTAATAGAAAGCAGGAGTGGTAATTACTTTTTAATAGGCTACAAGGAATACAAAGAACTAATTGGATTCATTAAATTATTTGGTTAATTAGACTAATAACTACCTTGAATTTCCATAGCACCATTCTTCCAAGGATTCCAAAGCATTTCTACACATTAAGAATGGACTCTTATGGGGCACCTGGGTGGCTCAGTGGGTTAAAGCCTCTGCCTTTGGCTCAGGTCATGATCCCAGGGTCCTGTGATCAAGCCCTGCATCGGGCTCTCTGCTCAGCAGGGAGCCTGCTTCCTCCTCTCTCTCTCTCTGCCTGCCTCTCTGCCTACTTATAATCTGTCTGTCAAATAAATAAAATCTTTAAAAAAAAAAAAAAAAAGAATGGACTATTACTAGCTCCCTCCAGCTCTGACTTATAAATTTAAAATTAAAGTAATGGAATAAAGTAAGTTTCCAGGTAGTAGACTCCCCCTAAGTACAACAAAATTCATATGAAGAATGTCACTCCCCATAACCCGTGCCCTAAAGGGAAATGGAAAATATGCAGCATGTGCTAAGAGCTGGTTCAAATACTTCATCAAACTGAGTAAATAAATTGATATCAAGACTGCTCAAATTATGTTTCAAAAACATAATTACAGTAAAGTAATTTTCTATAAGCTGTCTAGAACAATAAATACTAAATACTAAAGTTTAATTCAGTCTTTGGTTTCTCATGTAAGCAGAACCATAACAATATTACAAACCATGTTCTGTTTTTTCTTTCAAGTTTACTATAGCAGTAACTTTGAAGTGGTATTTTGTTCTACGCAGTTGGCGTTTTTTCCATATCTTCTTTCCAGAGTTGATATTAAAAACTGGATTTCTTACATATTCTTCCCAGAGAAACATATTCAGCTTATAAAAGAAATCCAAAGATTAGGGGGAAGGGCTGAATGAGGAGACAAGTTACTAAATTGGCAAATAAGAGCCTGTAGACCTAAACTCTAAATCATAGTAAATAGTTACAAATGAAACATGAAGCACCCAATAGACACCCAATAAATATTTGATGATATTGATTTCCTGCATCCTACAATGAGTTTTTAGTGGGGCTTTGATAGTAATTGGATACCTCATCTTAATACCTTGACACAAAGGAGTTTGGGAAAATTCATCATCGGGTTTCTCCAAGATTCCAAATTACAAGCACAAGCTGGGTGAGAATAGGTTGACCTCACAAGGCCCCTTGAAGCCCTGTGACTTGAGACTTAATAAGAAATGGAGCCTGGCATTTTTATAGCCAATTTCTGCCTGGAATTAAAAGCACCTCTTATAAGATGGCTGGACTTTCTACCTCTTCTTGAAATGCTAGAAAGAAACAAATACGGGTGCTTGGGTGGCTCAGGTCATGATCCCGAGGTCCTGGGATTAAGCGCCGCATCAGGTTCCCTGCTCATCGGGAAACCTGCTTCTCCCTCTCTCACTCCCCTTGCTTGTGTTCCTTCTCACTGTCTCTCTCTCTCTCTGTCAAATAAATAAATAAAATCTTTTTAAAAAGAAAGAAAGAAATAGGGCTGTGCCTATTTTACAAATCAGCAAGCACAAAGAAGTCACATAATGACAAAGGTCACATAACATGCCCACCCTGCTAGGAAAAATGCCTGGGTGTCCTCATTACCAATCTAATGAGGTTTTGGTTTGTACTGACTTTCTGCTCACTATTACTCCCTACACTATTTACTTCATAGACCAAATCCTAACTACTAGACTTCCTAATAGTAGTACCATCTTATGTTTGCAAATTGAGCACATCTAGCATAAATTTTTTTAAGTTTATTGAGGTATAATTAAATAAAATATTATATCAGGTACACAACACATTGATTTGACACTTGTGTACATTGCAAAATGGTCACCACAATAAGTCTAATTACCATCTGTCACTTTACAAAGTTAATACAATGGTTTTGACTATGATCCTAATGCTGAACGTTATATCCCCATGAATTATTTATAACTATAAGATTCTACTTCTTAATCCTCTTTACCCGTTTCCTCCCCCCAGCCTCTGTCCCCTTTGGCAACCACCAGTTTGTTCTCTGTATCTATGAATCTGGGTTTTAGGATTTTGTTTGTATTATCTTTTGGATTCTACCTGTAAATGAAATCATGTGGTGTTTTGTCTTTCTCTGACTTATTTCCCTTAGCATAATTCTCAGCTTCCATCCATGTTGCTGCAAATGGCAAGATTTCACTCTTTTTTATGGCTGAATAGTATTCGACATCTGTATTCATTCAACCGTCCATGGACATTTAGGTTGCTTTCATATCTTGGCTATTGTAAAAAAAATACAGCAGTGGACATAGGGTTGTGTATATCCTTTCAAATTAGTGTTTTCATTTTCTTCAACTAGATACCCACTACCCAGTGGTGGCATTGCTGGATCATATGATAGCCCTATTTTTAATTTTTTGAGGAACCTCCATACTGTTTTCTATACTGGCTGCATCTGTGAATGGATGTTGAATTTTGTCAAATACTTTTTCTACATCAATTGAGATGATCATATGATTTTTGTCTTTCATTTTGTTAATATGGCATATCATGATGATTCATTTGCTGATGTTGAACCATCCTTGCATCCCTGGAATAAATCCCACTTGCCCATAGAGTATGATCCTTTTAATATTATTGTTGAATTTGGTTTGCTAATATTTTGTTGAGGACTTTTGCATGTATGTTCATCAGAGATATTGGTTGGTAATTTTGTGTGTGTATGGTGTCCTTTTCTGGCTTTCTTATCAAGGTAACTCTGGTCTGGTAAAACAAGAGGTAAGTAAGTTCATTTTTTGGACTAGTTTGAGAAAGGTATTAGCTCCTCTTTGAGTGTTTGGTAGAATTAACCAACAAAGCTGTTTAGTCCCAGACTTTTGATTGTTGAAGTTTTTTGACAACTGATTCATTCAGTTTATTCAAATTTTCTATCTTTTTTTCAGTCTTTGATCAGTTTTGGAAGATTCTAAATTTCCAGAAATTTATCCATATCTTCTAGGTTGTCCTATTTATTGTTTTATACTTGTTCATAGTATCTCTTATGACCATTTGTATTTCTTTGGAATCAGATGGACTTTCTCTTTCATTTCTTATTTTATTTATTTGAGCTCTCTCTCTCTTTTTTCTGATGAGTCTAGCTAAAGATTTGGTAATTTTATCTTTTCAAAGAACCAGTCCTTAGTTTCATTGTCTTTTTGGTCTCTATTTCATTTATTTCCACTCTACTAACCTTAGGTTTCATTTTTTTCTTCTTTTTCTAATTCCTTTAAGTGTAAAGTTAAATTGTTTATTTGTGATTTCTCTTATTTCTTGAGGTATGCCTGTATTATTCAGAACCTCCCTCTTAGAACTGATTTTGCAGCATCCCACAAATTTTGGTGTCATATTTCTGTTTTCATTTGTCTCTAGGGTTTTTTCCCCTTTTTGAATCATTCAGTAATGTGCTGTTTAATCTCCACATATTTGTAGTTTTTCCAATTTTTTTCTTGTAATTAATTTCTACTTTTAAACTATTGTGATCAGAAAAAGATGTTTGATGTGATTTTAATTTTCTTTAAATTATTTAGACTTGTTTTATGGCCTAACATGTGATCTACTCTGGAGAATGTTCCACGTACATTTGAAAAGAATGTGTATTCTATCACTTTGGATGAAATGTTCTGTATATGTCTATCTACTAAGTTCATCTGGTCTAATATATCATTAAGGCCAATGTTTCCTTACTGATTTTTTTGTCAGGATATATATTTATTGATGGAAGTGGATTATCAAGATTCCCTACCATTACTATATTGCTGTCAATTTCTCCCTTTAGGTCTGTTAATATTTACTTTGTACATTCTGGTGTCTCCATGTTGGAGGCATATGTATTTATAAATGTAACATATTCTTGCTGGATTGATCCTTTTATCATTGTATAGTGCACAATGTCTATCTTTTCTTACAGTGTTTGTTTTAAAGTCTATTTTTTCTGATATAAGTCCAACTAAAGCAGCTTTCTTTTTTTGTTTCCATTTACGTGGAATATCTTTTTCCATCCCTTCACTTTCAGTCCGTGTGTGTGCCTACTTCTGAGGTGACTCTCCTATAGGCCGTATACAGATGGGTTGTTTATATCCACTTGGCTACTCTTTGTCTTTGATTGGAAAATTTAGTCCACATACATTTGAAGTAATTATTAATAGATATGTATTTACTGTCATTTTGGTAATTATTTTCTGGATGTTTTTGTAATTCCTCTCTGTTTTTTTCTTCTCTTTTTTTCTTCCCCTGGCGTTTGACAATTTTTTTAAAGATTATTTATTTATTTAGTGCTTGCTTCGGCAGCCCATATACTAAGATTATTTATTTATTTTACAGAAAGTGTGCATGCAGGTACACACATGGGTGGGGAGAGGAGCAGAGGGAATCTTCAAACAGACTCCCTGCTCAGCAGGGAGCCTGATGTGGCCTCAATTCCATGACCCACGAGGTCATGACCTGAGTCCACACCAAGAGTCAGGCACTTAACCAAGTGAGATGCCCAGTTGCCCCTGATGATTTTCTTTAGTGTTATGTTTAGATATCTTCCTCATTTTCTTTTGTGTATTTAATGTAAGTTATTGCTTTGTGATTACTCTTATGACTTAAAAAATTTCTGCTGTGAAATCTCCTGATAGACTTACAGGATTTCTCTTGTATGTAAAAATTTATTTCTTCCCCAGGTTAGGGAAGTTTTCAGCCATTATTCAGATATGTTTTCTGACCCTTTGTCTCTCTCACTTTTCTTTCTGGAACCCCCTATAATGTGAATACTATTCCACTTGATGTTGTCCCAAAGATCCCTTAAGTTATTTTTTTTTAAGTTCTTTTTCCTTTTTGCCGCTCTGTCTTGGTAAATTTAATTGCTTTATCCTCCAACTTATAAATCTATATTTCTACTTCATTTAGTTTGCTGTTGAATCCTTCTAATGTATTTTTCAGTTCAGTTATTGTATTCTTTGGTTCTGTGACTATTGTTTGCACTTTCTTATGTTTTCTCTTTTTTATTGAAGTTCTCACTGTGTTCATCCATTCTTCTCCCAAGATCAGTGAGCATCTCTATGACCATTACTTTGAATTCTTTATTAGTTAGATTATTTATTTCTGTATCGTTCGGGTCTTTTTCTAGGGTTTGTTTTCATTTAGGACATATTTCTCTGTTTTCTCATTTTGCCTGACTCTCAGTGTTTATTTTTACATATTAGGTAAAATAGCTACCTCTTTCCATCTTGAAAAAGTAGCCCTGTGTATGTGGTGATCCTTCTCATTCAACCTGATCCTAGCTCTTGGTTGTCTCTCAAATCTTTGTGATTGCCGAAACTGCCTGATTTATTCTATATATGCCCCCATTGTTGAAGGTCTTGTGTGCCAAGACCTATCAGTGATCCAAAAGGAGGAATCTCATTTAGCACCTAGTTTCAGGCTATGTGGGAGCCAGACCCACAGGCAATAGCTTTTAAAGTATGCAAATATACACAGACCTGTGCGATCACAATTGTAATCCCTGCTGGCTTCCAGACCAGGAGATCTGGAGGTGTCTCTTAGGCAAGTAGTAAAAACTGAGACTCCAGACAAGTGTAAGCTCCTTTCTGGGAAATCTTGTCCAGCTGTAGCAAGGCCAAAAAAGTGCACAAAAATGGTTTCTATCTGCTTACTTTCCCTTGGAATGCCCTCCTAGTCTCTAGATATGTAGGAAACCCGAAATCTGTCCCTCAGGCTGAAGTTCCAGGCTAAATAAATAGGCCTTTTAGCAAGAAGACTGGGTTTGTGTTTTAGTCTGCTGTCTGTGCAGTGCTCTAGGCTGGTGGCCTGCCAAGAGCTTCTTTCTGATTGTTAAAGTCTCATGGAACTCTGGAAAACAAGTCTTCTTGGTCACTGGGGCCAGGAGCTCAAGAGGTGTCCCCTGTATGGATCACATGTATCCACTGGTTTTAACTAGGCAGCTGGAAAGTGAAGGGGTCAGGGCACACCTGCCAACTTCAGAAAAGCAGGGGGGAAAACATCTTGTCTTGTGCATGCCCACAGGCTTCAGCAACACAGCAAGAAAGTGCCTTGTCTGTGCATGTGCCCCAGCTTTAGGCTAGGAGCAGGAGAAAGCTGTGACAGCTTGCAGTCACCAGCCCCAGCCAGGGAGTGGGAGAGCACTGCATCAGTCTATGCTCTCTGGTCTCAGCCAGTGCCACAGCTGCTCAATCCCCCCACCCCCACCCCTCCAAGGTGGTGGGAGGATGTCATGTCTGAGCCCACCTGCCTGTGCTAGCAGGTTATGCGATGTCTGCCTGTCTCTGTCTGCCCTCCCTCGCTGCCCCCGCCAATGCCCCCAGATTAGCAAAGGAATCTCTGGCACATATAACATAAGCAACTTCTCAAACTGCTGTTTCTTCACTGAGTCTTAAGGCAAGTAGCAACAATGTGAGCCCTTCAAGAGGGGACTCTGTTTCCCATAGTACATGGGGACACACGGATGTCAACCGCATTGGCTTTCCAAGCCAGGTGTTCTGGGGGCTCGCTTTTCCAGTGCAGATCCCTAGATCCCTGGGCCTGAGGTGCTTCATGTGGGGCAACAATCCCTTGCCCCTCTGGGAGAAGCACCTGCCTGGTAAGATGCCTCCCTATTGTGTGTCGCTGTGCTGGGGGTGGGGAAATTTTGCAAGACTACAGTGTTTGTATCTCCAACCCATCTCCACATTGTCCTTTTATCCTTTGTTGTGGAGAGCAGTACATCTAGCTCTCAGATCTTTTTCAGAGGGAAATAATTCATATGTAGCTGTAGGTTCAGTGTGCCCAAGAGAGGAGGTGGTTCAGGATCTTCCTGCGACACCATCTTGGAACTTTCCAGACACATCTAGTATAATGCTCCCAACACAGCTCACCTGTTCTGTCCCATTTAGAGATAGGCAATAAAGAAAAATTTTGTACGTGAGGAATAGGAGGAGAATTGGAGTCTCATTTCATTCTCACATTTACAAAGAAAATTTCCCACCTTGCTGAATGTTTTCAGCAGGTTATTCTCCCTACATGATGAAGGCACAAGAGAAGATAGGTAAATAGGGCATTTAGCACAATAATAAGATTAGAAAAATAGTAGTCTAGACCCTAAACAACCACATACTTCAGAAAGCTAAAAAAAAACTGAAAGGAGAAGTTTTAGAAATAATATAACTATCACTTGAGTTTACACAATGAATCAGTCAAATATTTCTCATTTTCTCACTGCCCCCTCCCGTCTTATAATTGCCCACTGTCCACGACAAAATCGATGGAAGATGTTGCAAACAAATGCCAACTTTTTAGATAAAGGCAGATAAGCCTCAAAATTCATTAGCTCTGTGTCTGCCTTCGGTTAACTGCATGCAATATGCTGAACTTCCTTTTAAAACCTTGAGACCTATTCACCAGCCTTGGGGTAAAAGGGAAACTGTGTCAGCAGCAACCCAACTGCCAGAAGGAGAAGCTCAAATGTTTCCCAATATCCAGTCAACACCTGGCAAGCGACTACTGGTTGGAAGAGTTAAGTGTGCCCACCAGGAAGAGACGTGGAAAATGGGTAGGAACACATATCCACTGTCTGAATGCTTCTTGCTATACGTTGGTTTGCTGATGTGAACAGGCTACCACCTCTTTCTGTCTCCACAGCCCTTTCCAGTCTGAAGAGTGTCAGAAAACACAGCAGCAACAGCCATCCAAGGGAGATTGAGGGGAGGGGGCGGTTTGCTGGGAAGGAAAAGAGGACCAGCTCACTCCATCTCCTGCCTCAGGCTGTTCAGACCCCCCTGAAACGCTTCTGACCTCCTCCCACAGCACCCTGTAGAGACTTAGCCTTCTCGGTACCGCTCACTCTTTTTTGTCTTCAGCCTGTTCAATCCCTCCAAAAAGGACTTCGCTCTAGATGAAACTGCTCACCTCCCTCTACCATTTCTCAGGTTGCATTCAGAATCACAAAATCCAAGAAATATATTCACAGATGTTCCCTTGTTTATTTGTTGACTCTGTGTAATTTGTTTGCCCTAATTTGTTTTTGTCTACCTTGGGACTTCCCTTTTTAATTTCCCTTTCTCTGTTTACCCCTCTTTGTGGAGCAGCGGTCTGTTAAGCTGTGAGAGGCACACGCCAAATTAAAAAAAAAAAAAAATGCACTGCAGATTGTTTTAAGCATGGGCTGCCCCTTTGGGCCTGAAGGCCTTGCTTGAAGCCTGCACCTGCTCCTCCTCCTGAGACACGGGGCTCCTGATCTTTATCCCTTGCCTTTAAGCTGCCTGATTCCTATTATCCAAAGTCAAACAGCGTTCTCTACATTCACGCCTCCAGCACTTGGCATGAAATTAATAAGCCTGGCTGATATATTTCCCTGGAAGCCTGCCACTCTTTAACAGTGGTGTTAGATTAAAAATTTTGGCATGGTTAATGAACAGGGAAAAGCTGAAGCCAAAAGTTTCATGCAGCAATGCAAAGATTTGGGGGTTATGAAAAGAATACCAACTTTCCTCATATTTTCTGAATGCCATCCTAATTACAGGGTTAGATAACAAACACAACTAGACAGTCAGCACTAGAAGAAAGAGTGCATTCTCGGGCTGTACTCGTATTTAGATTTTTATCATCTGTCCTTTCAATCACATGGCCTTCTGTTAGACTGGGTTATCTAAAATTATAATAATAGCTATGTGTGCGCTCATCCCAGGTCACTATTTTTCTCATTAAAGGAGCTCTATGAAGGATTTCAGGCCACAAACGGATCTTCCTGAAGTGAAAGTCAATCCAGTGGGAGAAAATGACCTGGAGTTTAGTGAAGACCCGTGTCTCATTGTTGGAATTCCGGTACTCATTGTTTCAGTCTACAGCCACACTCCCTGCGTCATAAAACATGGCCCGTCCACTGCGGGAGAGATCGATGTTTGCTAGGTGGGCCCCAGTTCCCCACCCTTTTGTCAGCACTGCACCCAGCTATAAAGATTAGCCTCACTCAGAAGGTGTAAGACCTAGTGGGTACTCAGGACCCATCCTGCTGGGTAAGGGTTTCACAAAAGAGTTCGCAAGGGTTTGGCAAATCTCATAACTCACACAGGGCCATCTCAGAGCAGAAAGGGGGCATGAGCATAGAGATGTGAGTACTCTGTTCCTGGTGATCCACCTGCACTTCTGAGCTAGGAATACCACAAGACCAGAAGCCTGGAAATATAAAAGGACCAGACGTGGTAGAGGGTGGGGAAAGAATTAGGAGGAAAACGAAAACTATCTCTGCTTAGTGGAAACATGAATATAATATCTACAACTTTATTCTATCCCTTGAAGAATGGCTAGCCCAGGTACATACCATCCCCCTTCAGAAACTCTTGGCTCTGAGTCCCACGGGCCAGCCAAGGGAGGACCTCGGGGGGATATAAAGCTCCCAGTTCCTTGGTCCAATTTGGAAAACCTGGGCAAAGAACTTGGAAAGGGATACTCAGCTGATCAAACACAAGATTTGTTTTTTATATACTCAAAAGTGTCAGATAAAATCAAACTAAACCTGTCTGTGATCCATGAATAATATAAATCCAAGAGACTGTTATTTTTAGGTTTTACATTAGTTTTCCTAATCAATGGAATAGTCATAAGAAAAAGCATCATGTCAAAATCACCAGCATCACTCAAAAAACTCATTTACAACTAAACACAAAACAGCCCGAGATAGATGCATAGAAATCAAGGTATTGGCCAATGTGACCGCCATTTTGGCCCAGCTCCCCTATCTAATCAATGACTTGAAGGAGAAACTTAAATGGTATAAATACCCCTCCCTGAACTAAAAATAGGAAGTATGACTAACACTCTTCCTTTCAGTTACTGAGAGGCAAAAGGCTTTTACAGCACATGAGGGTTTCCTCAGGAGGCAAGAGCTGACCCTTAGTAGAGTCAAATCAATTTCATACCAACCCATTACAATAGGAGTCTACTGTATTCATTATTGCAGGAAACTTCAAAGCTTTTTTTTCAATATAAAGAAAACATAAAGAGATCAAAGCTCCTGGACCACACATAATGCAGTTGAAAGTTGTCCCAACATGTTCTCTGCCTGTGAGACAAATAAGTTAAATATATTTGCAAATGTCAACTTCGTCCCTTTTAATGCCTCTTAAATCAGGTCAGTGAGTCTGTTTTGGAAACAGAAGTAGGATGACTCACAGATACTTGCTTGGCTCATTACTTGAGCTTAGACAACAAAGCAACTCAATTTTAAGCACTCTGGAGTTGCCCTCCTATGGTCCACATCCTTAGGACATTGTTACACTCTGACCATTTATATTTATAGCCCCGTGCCTTTGTCTGAGGACAATATGCCTCTACTGTACACTTGCATCATTATCATGAAACCTGAAAAAAGTGAACCCATTTTAAAAAATGTATTTAGCTTTTCTGGCCCTAAGACTAAATGCTGGTTTGCACCCGTGGCTGTGCTGAGAGTTTTTGTCTCTCAAACTAAACTTTCCCTGAATACTAGATTCCTTTCAAAGTAGGATGAACTCGTGCAATGGATGATCTGTCTCATTTTAAAGATTGGCTGCAATGTCCCAACATACTCATTTTATTTTTGACCCTCTGAGCTCTCATCGCCCCCTACTAATACCTCCCTTAGGGAACAGGCACAGTCTCCCTTGTAATCAAGTCAGCCTCTTAGCCATCTCAGTTCCTAGGCAAGAGAGTATATACTTCAATGGCAGACCCCATGTCCTTCTCTCAACCTTCACACAGGTCTGCCTTTGCTGAGCAGGAGATACGTATCCTCATGCCCACTTCTATAACAAAAACCTGAAGTTAATGTGCATGAGATGAATGAATGAATACATGTTTCTCGTCAGCCCAGTGCTTTGAAGACAAAATCCTCTTTTCACGTACTTCATGTCCTGAACAGCACAAACGTCCTGAAGCAACAGCGTTGGATGAACAGAAACATTCCGAGTGGACAGTAGAGCTTAAAGGATTTAAAGAGGGAACACAAAGAACTCCCAATAAGTAGAAAATTGCTTCGAGCCTCCAAGTATCATCCCTGTGTCTTTCTTATCTCCTCACCAACCCAGCTGGCCTGGTTCAGATATACTCTGCAGCCTCTTTGCCGGTGCCCGATGCCTGGCAATGATGGGTTTCTACTAAATAATCAGCATATACCAGCCAAGAGACTAAACACAATGTTGAGCTTCGTGGGAGCTCTGTCAATGTTCCTACTGGATTTCCAGGCTAATGGACAGACATCTTGCTTGGGCATTGTATTAATTTCCTGTTGCCTCAAATTTTAGTGGCCTAAGACTACACAAATTTATCATCATACAGTTCTGAATTTCAGAGGTTTAAAGAGGGTCTCATTAGGGTAAAATCAAGGTGTCAGCAGGGGTATGTTTTTTTCTGGAGTCTCCAAAGGAAAATTCACTTCTTTGTTTTTCCTAACTTCTAGAGGCCACCTCCAGTCCTTAACTCATGGCCCCATTTCTTCATCTTCAAAGCCAATAACATGAGGCCCTCTCCTTCTCACATTCTTCTCTCTGGTTCTCTCCCTTCTTTCTCTTTCTCCCACTTAAGAGGGCTCTCCTGCTTGTATTGACTCCACCTGAATAAGTCAGTATACTCTCCTGATCTCAAAGTCAGGTAATCAGCAACCTTACCTCCACCTTCAGTCTTAATTTCCTTGGCCATGTAACCTAACACACAAGTTCAAGGCATTAAGACTTGGACACCTTTGTGGGCCATTATCCTGCCCACGACAAGCCTATAGATCAGGAAAAGCAAAGCCCCAAAGTTCTGAGAGACACTGGCCCAGAATGGAGCTGAAAAGGACCACAGGCTAGAGAACAGTCCCTACAGAACCCTTAGTCGGAGGCCCAATGCCATTCTCCATGTCCATCCCATAGGGCCCACCAGAGCACCCTGCCTCTAACATGGCCTCATTTCTCCTTTCAAGAGTGGGAAGTGATGGACTAATCCAGGCAAAAGGACTCCCACATCTTCCATGGCATCGGAGCTCACTGAGGAAGGGGAAACACTTGACACATGGTAAAACTTCAGACTTCATTTGGGAAGGTATTTGGATGATTTCTCAAAACACATTATATCATATACTCACTCCTCCAGGGACCTTTGCAATTAGGCTGACCTTATACTAAAGGAACAATAAATATCACATGTGAGGATGAGAGTAAGACAGACCATAAGACCCAACCAACACACGTGTGTACATGCTTGCTCGTGCGCGCAGACACACACACACACACACACACACACACACACACACACAAAAATTATCTTATATTATTCTTAGGCATCCAAAGGATCTTTTCCTCAAATCGAAAGTTAAGTAGCAAAAGAGTAACTTTTCCATTATAATTTGCTGCTGCCACCCCCTTAGGGGTGCCTGCATGGGTCGGTTAATGTTTTGAGATGAGCAGGGGTGAGATTTTTTATAGGGTAGTGTTTATCCTCACCATATGTTTTCTAGTATTGACTGAGAGTGTTAATTGGTGTTTCAGGAATCAGGAGGGGAAGATCAAGGGCATCCAGGGAGAACGCATCATCTAGTGTCCCCCTACCCTCAATTAGTAGGTTAACACATGTCTAAATGCTCATAATTTGTGCTGATCTACTGCTTAGCCAGCAAATGGGTCCCACTTGGATTGTGCTGTATGTCAACCTTACAATTTTCCTGTCTTCTAGTTTACTTTGGGGAAAAAAAGAATGGTATTCTTTATGAATATGCTTCCCCAGCAAAATAAAAGTGAGTGTGACTACCCCAAGATTCTTAAGTAGTTGAAGGTCTAGGTAGCTCCTGGATGTCCTGACTCTATCCCTCCTCCCAGGAAGACACCTCCCCCCGCCACCATCCTGCCCAAGCCTCCTTTCTCCTTCCTCTTCCCACATTCCCACCCGCCTTCCTGGACACACAGACAGTAAGTAATTCCTTTCCAAATCTACTACATCCCTATCCCTCTTCCCTTATAAACCCACACCAGTCCCACTCCTCCAGAGAGCCCCCAAAATGCTTTCAGAATATCCAACCTCATTACAAATAAAGACATTCAACTTAAAACTACACAGGAAGATGAAGTTTCAAAATAAAAAGATTCTGCAACTGATGGCACTCAGTATAATCAGGCTGCTGAGAGCATGAGTAAGCAGGCACCGCGGTTTAGAGTGTTTGGAACAACTTAGCTGGAGGGCAATTTGGACACAATTATGAAGAGTCCTTTAACTGTTCATGTGCTTTGACTCAGTATTTCCTCTTTGGGAATCCATATTAAGGAAATAAAAAGAAATGTAGTCAAAGACTTATGTACAATGTTTTTAATCACCAAATTAGTTGAAATTGAAAAAACGATCTTGGAAACGATGTGCTATGATCTGAGTTGTTGTGTCTACCCAAAATTTATACATTGAAATCCTAATCCCCAATGATGATGGAGCCTTTGGGAGGTGACGGGATTGGTGCCATCCAAAAGGCTTCAGAGAGATCCCTAACCACCTTCAACCAGGTGAAGCTGCAGCAAAAAGTCTGTAGCCCAGGAGAGGGCTCTCCCTCGCCCACACAGGCACCCTGATCTCAGACTCCAGCCTCCAGGGCTGTGGGAATGCATTTCTGCTGCTTATAAGACACCCATTTTGTGGTATTTTACTAGAGCATCCCTAATAGGCTAAGACACAATAAATTGCAACAAGAAAATGGCAATTATATAAATTATATAAATGACATGCCCATTAAAAATCATGTTTTAGCGGCAGCTGGGTGGCTCAGTCAGTTAAGCATCCAACTCTTGACTTTGGCTCAGGGCATGATCTCAGGGTTGTGAGACGGAGCCCGTGTGGGTTGTTGCACTAGGTGTGGAACCTGCTTGGGTTCTCTCTCTCCATTTCCCCCAGCTCCTCCCCTGCCTCACACACATGCACGTGTGTAACACACACACACAGGCACGCTCTCCTTCTCTCTCTCTCTCTCTCTCTCTCTCTCTCTCTCTCTGAAAAAGCACAGAGCCCAGGCTTCCCCTGGCTCTGAGATCATATGAAACGAACCCACCTTACCTCCCCGTTCTCTGCAGTGGAAACCCCACTTGCTCTATTTTCTTGCCCAATGTATCTTTATAATCCAAAATAGCCCCTCTTCAAACCCATGTCAAGTCCCCATTTTCTCTATGACTCAACCACCCAGCAAGGCCACACTCCTTGGGGGCTGGACCAGGTCTTCTCCACAGGTTGCCCAGTGATGAGAGTGCAGGAGGTGCTCTTCAATATTTGTGGACATCAATTCCTGTTCCAGTGCCTCACCACCAGCTTTGTGCACAGCAGAGGGGAAAACAGAGCAGACTGCAGAGAGGGGCACTGGGCAGCATGAGGACCCGGGAGAGGATTCGCAGCGGAGTGGAGAAGGCTCACCCCAGAGCATAATGCTTGGACCTCCTTAGTTCAGGAATTCACTTAGCCCCATATTTGATACTACATTGGAGGGACTTACCTGCCTAAACAGTGTCAGTGTTACCAATGTGCACTTTAGATCTGGAATGAAGAGAAAAGCAAGGTTTTAAAGGAAAGAATATGAGACTAAGACTTCTTGATTGAAGTAGTTTACACACAATGTACCAAATGATGACACAAAGCAGAGCTCACAGAATAGCTGTGTGTGTGTGTGTGTGTGTGTGCGCGCACATACACATTTATGGCCAACAGTGCTAAGAACTGGCCCATCACATTTTTAAGATAGTGTTTAAATAGTATGTGTTGAGACCAAGAAAGAAAAGTATACCTATCACATCAGAAAAGTAGATAAGGAACAAAACCAGGAAACACACACACACATAAACACACACACACACACACAAAGTTCAGTAAACATAGAGGGGAAAATTCCACCTCATTAGTAATCAATCAAAAGCCTTTCTCTTTGACTCTGTCCTTATGGCCCAAGGGCATCATAGATGAGAATTTCAACAAACAAATCCAACTGAAGTTTACTTTACATCTACTATATCAGATGCTGGGTAGCAATGGAAAAGCCATCTGTCAGTTCAAGCAAGGGGTGACATGATCCCCTCCGTCAACCCCGAACTGTGGATGGTGACTATGGAAGGGGAGATGGGACAAGTCAGCCCGACTGTCTACACTGAGAAACGATGAGAGGCAGGGGTAGGATAGTGGTAGGGGAGTGGCATTTGCTTCCAGCCCAAGTCTTCTAACCTATTTTTTCTTGGTCTAATTTAAATTCACTACAACTACGAATATTACAAGTACTGCAGAAGAGATGTTTTTACGAAAGTCTAAAAACTGGCTTTTACTTTTCACCAAAGTGTTGAATTCTAAAACTTGGAGGTTGTGTACAAATGTGCTTAAATTCAGGAGTGAGAATGAGCCATTTACTTTTGCTCCCGAGCTAAGTGAACCCGAAATCAGAAGACAAATACTCCCCAGATGAAAAGTCAATTCACTTCAAAGAATTATTTTCTCTTTAATAAATCATAAAGCATGATTGTAAGTCACGTTGCACGCAGCTAGTGCTCTGTGTCTGCCGTATAATGATGATGGCAATGGTGGTGATCTGATCAACAGCAAGTTTATCTTCCTTACACAAATGAGGAGAAAGACACTCAGGGCAGGGGACCGAGCTCAGATCTTCAACTACAAAGATACTGCATTTTTAAGATATTCTGTTTTACTTGGTGTTTCTTTCTTTCTCTGTCCCCATCAAGTAAAACAAATGCTAGGTATTATTTTATGAAAAGTGTTATATCTTCTCATAAGGTAATAAGGAGCAGAAGTTCAGCTCCCCAGAGGTCCCGCTCACCTTAAATGCTCTTTCCTTCACTGCTGGAGAACATGACTGGAATCCGAAGGCCAGATCAATGTCTGTGGAGCTGGGCTCTCAGCTCCCCATGATTTCCAAAGGGGCAGAGTCGACCTCCTAAGATGAGATTTGGCTCTGAAAGAGCAATGGGTTCTGTTAAAGATGCGCATATTCGTGCCTTGGCTGTGAGTGAACCCCAGTCTGTTGTTTCCACTTGTAACCACTTTGGTTAAATAGGATAATGCAACATAATGAGTCCACTCAGCTGGGAAATATTCTGGAAAGGTGTTCAGACCTCACTTTATGTAACTGAAGAGAACCTGGAGCATTCCACTGATTCTGTCTTCATGAACAGCACGCAACCGGCCCATTCAGGGAAAACCAAAATCAGTTGATTCAGTTGCTTGGCATCAAGGAGGCATAACCAGGATGTTTGAAGGTAGATGCACTCCAGGGCTCTGAACTGATTGGAAGTTTGCCACCATTTGCTACTTTTCAGCAGCAAGGGAAGATGTAGAAGGTCCATTATACCTTTCAAAATTGCTTTTGGTCCTCATGTTCCAAAGGCATTCACTACAGCTCTAATATGAGTTCAATAACTCTCATTTGAGGCCTCGCAGGTGTCAGGCACTGTGCTGAGCACGGCAGAGACAAAGGTCACTAGGGCACACATCCTGCCTCCACAGAGCTAAGTACGAAGACAGAACAGTTTTACTCTTGGGGGTCACTTTCCCAGTCAAGACATTAGTGTATAATTCTTTTGTCGGGGTGGGGGACAAAAACCTATTTTTCCCTCAATTCATCTTTTTGGATGACCAATAAAAATGTTTTATAATTATAATTGAGAGCATTAAATGAGAGCATTAATTTTTTTTTTTTTTTTTTTTTTTTTTTTTTAGAATCCTTTCACCTCTAGCAAAGGCAACATTCGAGGCATTTGCAAGTGAGGAGGGAGATAAACTTATTATGAAAAGGATAAGATTAACCCGGAAAATTTATTAGAAAATATGTTAAAAGATCTTATGACAAAGGCCCCATTGGGTTTAGGTGCCTGTTTGTCAGGCTGTGGAGTTAGCTGCAACTATTCATACTTTTCCACAAGGTAGGGTTTCCAGAATCCACTGTAAGATCTCAGCAGTAGAACATCTCCACACAAACTCATCCAGGTTTGGTGGCTTTTCAAGTTTCAAGAATTGCACTACCCCCTCCCTTCCTGGAACCCTCATTCTAAGAAATGAAATCATGAGAAAAATGACTCTTCCTGCCAAGACCACACACAAAAGAAAGGTCGTAAATGTTCAATAAATGTAATTCCCACACACCCCTCCCCCAACTCCCAGAACATCTTCCCACTTCTAGCTCCTGCCATATCAATCCATAATTGCTTCTATGTACAGTGACCTCCACCTTCTAGAATGCGCGCTTCTCTGAGGCAGAGGCTGTGTGGAATTCACCTTTGTGAATGCCTTCAGAATGGGACCAGAGGACCTAATGGTGGAGGGGGGTTTTGTCCAGGCTTGACACTGTACCAGGAACCTCAGAGGATCCATAGAAAGACATTCCACAGTCCTTCCCTGAAGAAGAACCTCAAGAAGGGGTGTGATCCACAGCCCTTGAGCAAGAGCAAGAGGGGAGCATGGCATAGAAGGGACAGGCTTCCTCTGGGACAACCCCATCACTAAGAGCCCTACATAACTCCCAGAATCTGTGCAAAGTGAAAATGCACTTGTTCAAAAATTATTAGGAATTTCAAGACATTGACAGCAGAAACCAAGTGTAGGGCCCTGTACAACTACACAGACCACACGCCCGTGAAGCCAACCCTGCTTGTCACCTTCTCTGCTTCACCCACAAACGCCATCTGGTTGTACTACTGCTCATTTCTGATCAATTCTGACTCCAATGTCTTTGGCTAAAGAGAGGAAATGTGGTTAATATTCGTGACACATTAGTGACCTAGACAGAATTGTAGTAATAGAAACAGCTGCCCGTGGGTTCTCGGAGGACCATATTTAGGCAGTGACAAAAATAAAAAGCAATATTTTCTACTAAATGTTGAGAAATATGCAAAACATTAGCTTATTTAATTCTCAAAACAGCCATATAATATAGACAACTATTCATAGATCCATGTTATAAGAGAGAAATCTGAGGTTTTAAAAGATTAAGTTGCTATTTAAAGGTTGCACAGGAAGCTAGTGACATAGTTCAAACACAGGTCTGAAATCAAAGTCCATAGTCAATATACTTACTACCTCTCAGCCCCCAATCTACTCTGAAGGGTTCCAATCAGCCAACAGTAGGAGAAAATGTACCTGCAGATGCTTCAACTACCAATAAAAACACTGCTTCCTCCAGGAAGCCTTCCTGGATATCCTGCCTCCTTGATTACTCCCTTCTCTTCTCTCTCTACACTATATATTTACCCCTCTGTAGGATTAACCCCTCAGCTGATATTTATTTGCCTGTTTTCCCTGTTCAACAGTGAATCCTCTGAGGGCAAAAATTATATCTTATTCATTTGTTTTCTCAACTCTTGATACAATGCCTGACTGATAATAGGTGCTTCATAAACATGATTAAATTCAGTGGAATGGGGGGGGGGGGGGGAAACAGAGTGCAATGATATGCCTTAGGTTTATCTTCTTGTCCATAGATTTCAGAAACTCTTACGATAAAAAGGGGTCTAGGGAATAGTGGTTCAAAAAAAAAAATTGTGATTCAGTGGCTGTGACCCTCTCACCCGCTGAAAAGTGGAAATTTAATTCATTTTTATCTTTGAAAAGTGACTGCCTCTCCATCTCTGCGCTTTCTCTTTCTTTCTGAGCTCAAAACAAGGCAAGCAAGGACACTCTGGGAAAGAATAAGACAGATCCAATGATCTTTTCAAAATCTTTATTCTTGTGAGTATAAATATTCATTTTAATCCTTAAAAACAATCGTTTAGGACGTCTGCCTAACGACTGCCTTTAAGGGGCCATCCCTTTCCCAGAGCTTTCCCGTGGAGTTTTCAGCACAGCGAGAGCCTGGTGAGCCTGGCGGCCGGCTTTGCGATCCCTGAGTTCTTACCTCTCACAACCTCACAATCGGACTCACAATCATGCCGTTCTGAACCCTCTTCCGCCAGGACTGGTTTGCGCCGGTGGCATCCTGGTACCTTTTCTTTTAAGCTCGAATTAAATCTTGTCTGCTAAGGTGTCAGTTCCTCTTCTTGGCAGCTAATGACAGCTAAATGGTAACACGTGAAAGTTAATTTCCTAAGGTCCCAGAGTACAAAACCCTGACAGTGTGCGGGAGATACGCATGCGAACAGCTTTCAAAAGAAGCATGTTTGAAATGGACTGTTCTGAGGAAACAGAATTAAAAAAAAAAAAAAAAAAAAGGAAAGAAAGAAAGAAAAAAGAAAGACTGTCTTTAATCAGTGAGAAAATGATTATAAAAGTCAAGATAAGCCAACACAAGTCTTGACTTAAATATTGGACGCTGTCACATTGTCTGGAGATATGCGAGGCTGAGGGGAAAGTACGCATGTGGGAGGAGGGGGTGCCCTTTGGATCAAGGAGTCCCGGGACCAGCAGCACGCTAAGAGGTGTGTAGTCATTAGTGCATTCTCTACTCTTGCACTATGTTCCCGCTGCTGCCTGAACAAACTGGCAGACTTCATGTCTTAAAACAACATACTCTTACAGCTCTGGAGGTGAGAAGTCGGAGGTGGGTCTCCGTGGGTTAAAACCAAGGTATCTACCTCCCTGCCTTCCTTTCTGGAAGCTCTGGGGGAGAAACCATCTCCTTGCCTTTTCCAGCTCCCAGAGGCCACCTGCATTCTTTAACTCGTGGCTCCCTTCCTCCCTCTTCCGGGCAGCAATGTTGCATCCCCCTCATCGTTTTTCTGTAGTCACATCACCCTCTGACGATGATCTGGAGAGATTCCCCACTGGTGAGAACCTATGAGCTTAGACTGGACCCGCCCAGTCTCCCATACACCCTCCTACAAAAGGCTGCACTGATCTTTGGTTCTACACATCAGAGAAGACATAAGCTCCCCTCATCATAGCTTGAGCGTCTAACGACCTTCCAGCGGACCTGGCTCCCCTGCCCCCTGCCATCTGCGTGCCCACCTCAACTTCTCATGCTAACAGCAACCACAGCCCCATGGCGACCACCGGCACACACATCCACCTCCCGCTCAAGGCGGTCAATAGCTTTAAGCAACAACTAAATTTACATGCAGAAGCCGAGAAGAGATGGAATATTTTTCTCTGGACACCTCTTTTTTTTTTTTTTTAAATACATAAGCATATTTGGAATGTCAGCATCATTATTTTCATTGGAACTTTGTGCCAGTAAAATATACAAATATAACCCATAATGCTTGATTAGTAGATGTGTATACCAAGATAGAATTATAACACTATCTTTACACCAAAATGTATTTTCCCTCCAGCATAATAGAGATGATAGAAAGACAACCTAGCCCTTTGTGGCTTTGTTGAAACATGACTCCTCTAAAAAGGATATGTAGATAATTAATAAAGTCATAGAGAGTATAGCAGCCAACGTTATAAACAAAACTGTGACAGGAAAGAGTTCTCATTTATCTGTAATAGGAGATTGCAAAAATTTGTTTTCTCTCCTTCACAAAACGGATCTGGCTTTCAAATATTTTCCTGCCCTCATTGTTCCCAACCTCCCCACGAAAGTGTTGAAGGTCACCCTCTATGCATCAGGCCTGTTTGTTATCAAGTAGACCACATTTAAATTTCAGGCTTTGTAACACTAAAAATTACAAAGTTTTTCATTTTAGCGTCTTTTCTAAGTAGTCTGGGATGTCCGCGGAGACTTCTTATTTTTTTAACAAAGGACTTCTCTCTGCTTCCTTTCAGGAGGCAGGAACATACAAGACCTTCTCTGTCAAAGGGATTACTTCTGAGTTTTTCCACTTTGGGAGTCTCCCAGGTTCCAGCCAAGGGTCTGCCTCGGGTGATGGAGATGGGAGCATCAGCTTCCTTGGAGAGCCCCAGCCCAGGCCCGGGCTCACAGGCGAGGGCTGCGCCCAAAGCCTGGCACCTGGACAGACCAGGAGAAGACTCCCCACAAGGGCTCCCTGCCTGGGCCGCTCACGACAAGTGACTGGAACCTGCGTGTCCCCACGTGTGCCTCTGCAGGGGTCAAAGCAACAGGCCGGTTGATTCCATCTGTTAGAGACAAGGATAAAAAACTAGATACTTCAGGAATATTTTCTAGTTTATTATCCTCTCAAGGTGTCAGGGACATGAGAAGAAATGGAAGAGAAAGGAGAGGGGGGCAGGAATGGTGAGGACGGGGTTTATGTATCTCCCGTGCAGCAGGTGCTTTCCACACCTCGTCTCTCACAATCCTCCTACTTGTCCTCAGTCATGGCTATCGTTCCTGAGAGTAAGGAAAGCGACTGTGGCTGAGCGTGTTTCTACGACTTGCACAGGGCCCGGGACGAATAAGCATCAGAGTGAGGTCTGTCTTTTCCTACGATCCCTCTGAGATTTCAGCTCCCATGTCCACTCCTGGCAAGCGGTGACACGAGGCAGGGACTTGACATGTGTGAGTGTCCTTGCCCTCACCCCTCCTTTTTGGTGAGGCGTCGTGCTAGCACACTAAACAATTCCCTTGACGTGGAAAACAGGTGTCCCCGCTTCCATCACCCAGACCCTGGGTTTCCCCCACAGTCGACCAGCACAAAAACATTTCGTGCAGCAGAGAGTCCGAATCGGGGCCTCATCGCCTCCTCAACACCTACACAACCCAAAGAATTTTCTGGGCTCCCCCTCCCATCCATCCCAGTGGAGTCCAGCCAAGCCCCAGGCCCCCGGGGGGTTCCTCCAGGCTGAGATCAGTGCCCTAGGGCACTAGCTGAGGGGTTTTAAGACTTCCCCTCCGTGGTTCAGAGCAGTCTGAATTTGATAGGCTGCCACTGGAGTTGGTTTCCCACCATCCACGGGCAGCTGACAGCTGTCAGAGAGGCAGGTCTCCATCTTGCCGCTGGCCAGTCCTGAGGCTCATTCACTGAGACAGGGACAGAGCCCAGACTGACAGACCGCTTTGGCTATCTCAGTGCGGCCCCAGCAAACTGGGTTTGGCTGCCAACAGCAGAACACGCGTGTTTCTCCAATGCCACTGGATCGGGTCACCATGAAACGGACACGAGTCTGGTGCAAGACTCTGGCCCTTACCGCAGAGTGCTTTGTTTCCGCCAAATATGCTTGCTTTCCATTCCAGTCATATCTTTTGAGGTCCTCCCATGTGCAAAGATTGGGGATGCAGGGCATCTGGAAGGTGCTCTGCCCACACCTGCCCTGATCAAGCGCAACATGAGGAGGAGCCTTGCCGTTTGTCTGTCCCGTCATTCACCATTCGCTGACTCGCTTGTTCAGTGCACGGATGCTCTGCGGAAAGTGCCGTGAGGCCATGTGGGGACCGGAAGAAGCAACCCCCCCCCCCCCCCGGGTATCCTGCGCTCAAAAAGGTAGTACTTTAACAGAGGAGATAAGTCCTGGAATTCTCTAAGATGAGGTAAAATGCAATAGATGCAATGTAAAAAAGTACAATAGAGCGCCGTGTGTCTCAGGAATGGGAAGAAATCACTGGCATTTGGACTATCAGGCAAGTTGTCTGGAGTTTGTTTCCCCAAAAGCGGGTCCTGAGACAAAGATCTGAGTACTAGTAGCATATTCGGTAGGAAGAGGATCTCGGGAAGCACAAGGCAGCGAAGGCAGGAAAACCAAGAGAGGACTTTAATGAGTTGGTTAATCTGCAACTGGGTCTCACTCCCGTGGGGGGGTGCTGAACCGGCCTCACAATCGTCGTGGGGAGGGGTGAGGGGGCTAGAGTGTTCCTCCCCCAACTCCCATCTCTGTGTCCGGGCTTGCTCCTAGAACATGAATTCCTTTTGCCTGGCAGCCCAGACCCTGCTATATGGCCAGAGAGGACTCTCCAGAGTCGGGGCTGGGGGCCAGTGGGAGGGAGCAGGAAGTTCTAATGTGTGCAGAGCCCGCCTGTGGGTCCCCCAGGAGGGCTAAGAGAATGTGGGTGGTGAACCCTGCATATGCTATGGAAGTCTTTACAGAGAATCAGTCCTGGAACAGGGTCTGTCTTTGTCCATTCGGGCTGTGATAACAATAAAATCACAAACTGACTGGCTTCTAAACAGCAAACATTTATTTCTCACAGTTTTGAAGGCAGAGACGTCCAAGATCAAGATGTCTGCAGATTTGAGGTCTGCTGAGGGCCCTCCTCCTGGCTCGTAGGCAGCCATCTTCTTGCTGCGTCCTCATTGGGAAGGACTAGGGAGTTCTGTCAGACCTCTTGAATGAGGGCACCATTTCCATTCATGAGGGCTCCACCCTTGACCTGCTCATCTCCCAAAGGTGCCCCCTCACAATACTGCCACACTGGGCTTGATGTTGCCACATATGAAATGGGAGGGGCACAAATACTCAGTCCATAGCAGGGTCTTAATAGAAAGATAGGATTCGGCTTGTGGAGGGTAGGGATTTCAGGTGAAGGGGCAGTCTGAACCAAGGCAACAGAGGCAAATAACCATAGGCAATGTAGAGGGATGAGTGAGTAATTCAGCAAAGCTGGGCCTGAGGGTCCACATAGTGGGAAAAATGCAGCAGGAGAGAGCTAGGTTCTGGGAGCCTGTTTCTCCCTCTGCCTCTGACCTTCCCTGCCCCCAACTTGCTCTTTCTCTCTCTCTCTCTCTCTCTCTCTTTCTCACAAATAAACAAATTAAAACTTAAAATATATATATATATATATATATATATATATATATGAATGACATTTTAAAAACTCAGTCCTTGCCTAAAGAACCTTATTCTATCTCAGGGACAAACTACTTGACCTGACCAAAGAGACCAGCTCAAATGGAATCTACTTTGCTTTTGTGTCTGTGAATGACTTCCCATATTGACTGTGAAATGTTCCTGCTCGTCAATGACAGCTACCTTCATGATTCACAAAAGATGTTTCAAATAGCTCAGTGATGTGGCTCTCAGTATTGGTAAATTCGGTAGCAAACCCAGCAGGAACACTTTGCTGAAGTCCCTCCAACAGCCTAAGCCCCAGGCTGGCTCTCAGCCTCAGCACCACCGTCCACCGTGGCTGGGCCACTGGTTCTCCATTCGTAAGCCCAGCCCCATTCCGAGTTCTAATTCCAAACTGGGGCAAAAGAGAGCTAAGAAGGTCCCTTTTGTGTCTGCTCTGTTCTGAAGGCATTATACAATTTACCTCAACTCGTGGAATTCTCCCAAAAGCCCCCAGAGCTCGGTGATGTGAGCTCAACGTGCAGGTAGCACAAAGGCATTTACCAACAGCACACAGCTAGTCGGTGGAGAAGCCAGGATGGAGCTGAGGCCTGTCCTGCTCCAAAGCCCATGGCCCTTCAGCTGTACCACACAGGCAGGGCTAGACCCTGTCCGTGCCCCAATGCTGGATCTGCTAAGCATCCAACATCTCCGGACCCTCTCCTGGGGGCTAGCCCCCTGCTACCTGTTGACTGGCTACTCACTGAGTATTCAGAACACTGAGTAACTCCTCCTGCTGAGATCTGCCTCCCTGCTGGGGGCTCACCTCTCTGTTGCCCACCCCCGTCCCCAACTCCACCCCCCCCCTTTCCGCCCCCACCACTTTGTCTTGGATCCCCACTAAGAACGGCATGACTGGGCTGTGCTAGGCTGTTTCTCTACCCCTTGGAATCACTGCTGCTCTGGCCAGACCAATTCCCTCTCAGTCCCTGCAGCTGACCAGGAGCCATTCCTGGCTTCTTCCCAGTTCCCCGCATTCGGCCCCCATCTGCAGGTGAGCTCTTGATCACACTCCTGGACAGTTTGAGTCTCAAAAAAAGGGGGGGGCGGGGGCGGGCAATAAATATCAGGACACCAGAGATGTCTGGTAGCAGCCTCCGTGTGATAGCACCAAGAGGCCAGGCTAAAGCAGAGTTCCAAAAACAATGAAGAGGCTTTTGCTCAGAACTTTCTAGATCTCTAGCCTCAGACTCAGTATTCAACTTCCTTCCAACTTTCCTTAGAATTTCATTTACACAGACAGCCAGAGCCAGACGAGCAGTAGCGAGAACTAGAGAATGAAAGCAATTTCCTTGAGTAGCAGTCGGCAACCTTGCCAAGGGAGGCCCCACACCGGGCTGCTCCCCACTGATGCCCAGGCGCGCGTGCGCCGGGATGAAGAGGCATCAGCTCCTCTCAGGGGCTGGAGGAGCGTGCTGACTCCTAATGAAAACCACATGCTGCAGGGCCCTACCCCAATTTAGAAGACGTTTCTGTTCCGAGCTGGCTCATTTCGTCTCAGAAAGCACTCAGGCCCCTGATTGTCTTAAGCCATTGCTGGAGTAATCAAGCGGTGTGTTGAACTGAGGCAATTCTCCAAACACCTCAGAGCATCCCACAATATTCTCTTTAATACCCAGGTACGAAAGACCAAAGCAGGATGTTCCTTCTCCAGCATGAGCAAGAATCACACATTTTCTAGTAAATGTTTTCTAGGAAAACAGAGCCCACGATTCATGCAAAAAAGTGGTTCAAAATGAGTTTCTCCAAGTTGAAGAAAATAATGAAGACAACGATATGGTCCCTACTGTTACTCAGGAGCATCCTGTAAGTACAACATGTCCTCAATCCAAATAGGTTTCATTTTCTTTTCTGATGACCAGAGTAATATATATTTATGGGAGAAAATTAGAAAAGCACAAAGGTAAAACTTGAAATGAATCATTACCCAGTAACTCGGAGATAATTGCTATTAGCATTTTAGTGAATACATTCCAATCTTCTTTTTTTTTTAAAGATTTTATTTATTCATTTGACCGACAGAGATCACAAGTAGGCGGGGGACGGGTGGGAGGCAGGATCCCTGCTGAGCAGAGAGCCCAATGCGGGGCTCAATCCCAGAACCCTGAGATCATGACCCAAGCCAAAGGCAGAGGCTTAACCCACTGAGCCACCCAGGCGCTCCTACATTCCAGTTTTTTATCCAGGCTCATACATTTGTCTCTTCTGGTTTTATTCTCTTTTTTTTTCTGGTTTTATTCTTTACAAAACTGGGAACATACTGCGTATACTATTTGTATCCAGTTTATTTCCCTTAATGACATACCTTTTTTTTTTAAGATTTTATTTACTTATTTGATAGAGAGAGAGAGATCACAAGTAGGCAGAGAGGCAGGCAGAGAGAGAGGGGGAAGCAGGCTCCCTGCTGAGCAGAGAGCCCTATGTGGGGCTCGATCCCAGGAACCTGAGATCATGACCTGAGCCGAAGGCTTAACCCACTGAGCTTAACCCACTGAGCCACCCAGGCACCCCACCCTTAATGATATATCTTAAACGTTTTCCTATGACATCAATTTTTCCTTTTTTTTTTAAAGATTTATTGATTAGAAAGAGAGAACACTGAGCCAAGAGTCAGCTGCTTAACTGACGGCAACACCCAGGGGTCCCTCAATTTTCTTCTATAAAATAATTTTAAGGGTCATACAGTATTTACTGTTATATATTTGTTGTTTCTAATTTTCTCTGTTAGAAATAACATCAGAAGTAAAAGTTCTTGTGCATAATTCTCTTTGTTCATCTCTACTTATTAATTCCCTTAAGATAAATTGCTTGAAGTAGACAAATTCAGGAAATGTGAATTTTTTAAATTTTTTTAAAGATTTTATTTATATATTTGACAGAGAGAAACACAGCGAGAGATAGAACAAAGTCAGGGGGAGTGGGAGAGGGAGAAGCAGGCGCTCTACCAAGCAGGGAGCCAGATGCAGGGCTTGATCCCAGAACCCTAGGTCATGACCTGAGACAAACAACTGAGTCACCCACTTAACAACTGAGTCACCCAGGTACCCCAATATGAATGTTTTTAAACATTAGATTTACATTAATAAGTTGCCAATGCAAAATTATACATATTTGTAGACTATTTGCCCTCTTTCTTTTTTTTCCAATATGCTCTATTCTTTATACCTTTACCAATAGTGGGCATTTCCCTCTTTTTGCCAATTTAATGGATGAAATTGAGAGCACACTGTTTTAACTGGCATTTCTTTACTAGTGAGATTGACTATTTGGACGGCTACTTAAATATAACTTTTATCTATTTGTTTATTTGTAGTATTTATCTTTTTTTGGAAGAGCTCTTTACACATTATAAATATCTATTTTTGGCCCACCATACTGTTGCCAATATTTCTACAGGTTATCCTTTGCTTTTTAATATCACTTGGGGTATTTTTTTGTGGTTTTGTGCTTGTTTGTTTGGTTGGTTTGCCTTAGTTACTATTTTATGCATCCACCCAAATTCAGGGGCTTCAGCCATGCTGGGACCTGCGTGAACAACACCCCTGGGATGCACGGGGGTGTGCAGTGGTCCTGGATCCCAAATACAATGTCCATAGGGATTTGCAAGCAAACAATGAAAAGCAGCTGAGACTTAGCCTGAGCTCCTACCTGACTGAGTTGACTTCTGACCACAGATACAGAACAGGGTGCAGCCAACCTTTCCCATAAAGGGCCAGACAGTAACTATTCAAGGCTTTGCAGGCCATACAGTCTCTGTCACCACCATTCATTTCTGTCATCCTAGAATGAAAGCAGCCATAGATAATACACAAACAAATGAGTGGCTTTGCCCATGTGAAACTTCATTTACAAAAACACTACAATCTAACTTAAATGAATCACAAAATATTTTTCTTTCAAGTTTTTCAACCTTTTGCAAATCTAAATACCACAAGCCACACAAAAACAAGGCGTGGCCCATGAGCATGAGTTTGCCAACCCATAACGCAGGATGGAGATCTGGTTCGTACAGATCTTCTAGAGAGGCCTGAGGAAAAGGACATGTTTTGATTTGGAAGCAGAAGAGATGCACACCACTTCCAAGTAGGATCTTTAGAAGCTATCACATGATTGCATCATATTCTCTTTTGTCTCACTCCTAGCAGTGTGCCTGCCCCTGAGCCTGGATCCCAGGGGGAAAATCTGTGGAGCAGGACCTCAGTCGACCTGCAATGAACATGAAACTTGATTGTAAAACAAACCTTTGTTGATACAAGCCACCAAGGTTTGGGGATTGCTTTATTACTGCAAATACTTGAGCTTGTGCTGACTCATACATACCTGACTGAACACATTACTTTGTACTAGTATTTGCTTGGCCCCTGCGGGCATTTAGTTTAGAAGTCTGTTTAAAGTTATTTGAGCTTTTGTTTCTTTGTCTATACATTTGCAGTACTATTCACACTAGCAGGTTGTTGTGAGAGAAGATATGTGGAAAACGCTCTATAAATCACAAAGCACTATGGAAAGGTTTTTATTACTTGTATCCTCAAAAGCCATAAAATAGGACAGATTTCACAGAGTTCTACTATAGAAGTAGAAGGGATTCAGCTATAGAGTCAGGGAGGAGCCCAAGGTAACTCAGATCACACAGAATTTCTTGAAGAAAAAGTAGCATTTGAACTAGACATTGAAAGATCCTCAAGCTTCTAGTGGAAACATGCACATAGGCAGGGAGGGAAGCCCTCCCTTAGCACCGTCTTGAATTCACTTTGTCTCTGCCCTTGTTTTAGGTCCTAAAACTGGTATCTGTTGACTAATTTTGAGAAGGAAAAAAGAAGTTGTGTTACAGGTAAATGGTGTGTAACAGAAGAGGACTTTGAAATCTTCCTTCTGAAACTTGATGTTATACTTCAAATTATCTCATTTCAACTCAGAGTGAAGTCCGCCCAGAGGAGTTAGCTACATAATTGCTCTTTTCACATCCTGGCCACCCTTAGCCCATGTAATTATTCCATAATTACTCACACTTATGGCCCAATGTGGAGATTGTACGTAGAGTATCAATCTTTATGATGAATATAAATGAATCTCTGTCCCCACAGGGTCTCCTTCCTCTTGCCATGAGGACAAACAGCTTTCCCTGGGCAAAGAGGAAAGCTGAGGACAGGCCTGGAGGCCAGAGGTACCACAGGCATGAGCTTGGGGATCTCACAAAGCGCAAAGACACAAAATGCTTACACGTGTCCAGAAATATTTCACCTTTGGTTTGTCTTCTCTGAATTCACAAGTGACAAGTGTTCTGAGACACCCACCTGTTCATCTAAAAAGGTCTTGCAAGACTCAAATTTTGCAAAAGTCAAAATCACCTCAGCATCTTTTTCTCTTCCTTTCAATCCCTATCAGAGCCCATTTTTACCTCATGAACAAGCATGAGTTCAATCTACTGAGCCACCCATGGCTGGATACAGAGTCCAAGTCAGCATCTCTGGACTTAACCCTTTCATCTTCAGTCAGACTTCCAGCCTCTCTAGAATCTCCACTCTGCAGTTAACAAGAAGGCAACGAGTGGGATCTCCTGGCCTCTAGTGGGAGAATGACAGAAGAACAGAGATGTACCACAGGCCGTGAGTTATACCACACACGGTGAGTCCCCTGGTGCCCAAAATCATGTCAGAGACAAAGGGGGTTGCTCACAGGGGCTGCTGCTGCACAGTTGACTCTTTGTTTCTGTACACCACAAACTTTCTGCAATTCTAAAGTCTTGTTAAAGGTTTTATGGAATAATTTTAGGAAAACAGAATTTGCATTAAGACCAGTATTACGTAAGTGTCCACTTACTCCTAGTCTGAAGTCTCAGACCTTATCTATTCCAAGAGACACCATGAGCAACCCAATCGCATGTGGAGAGAACCACTTGCCTCTTCTGTGATTCTTTTAAAAGTCAAGTGCAAAACCCCCTCTCAGCCCCTTTATCCTTTAGTATCTCTGACAGAGGGGCTGTTCCGTTCATATAAACCCTCCTTCCTCCTGAAACTTACAACCTAGTTAGGGAACAAGACAGAGAGATGAGTCATTAAGACAGAGCTCCAGCCTTGAGTAGGAATACAAAGGAACTTCAAGCTGTAGAGGCTTAGTCAACTGAGGAGAAGTTCTTGAATAATTCAGAGCAAGAGAGAAATCTCGATGGCCTGGAATGGCCCTGAGGAGGCATGAGTGCAAGGTAGAACATGATCCAGGGGTGGGTGGATTTTTTTTTTTTTTTTAATGAATCGATGGGCGGACAACATTCACAATATACTCAATAGACCGAGAGTCTCTGAGGAGGGATGTGTCTGATGAGCTCAGGGGCAGTGAGACCTGCCATACCCAAATTGTGCCCAAAGATGAGTCATGCAAGATAGGATTGAAAAGGCAGGTTGGGGACCAATTATGAGGGGCCTGGGATACTAGACTTTGGGGTTCAGGAGCCAATCTAGGTATAAGCAGCTAGCACGATCCTCTGCTTGGATCAGCAACAGAGATTAGTGGCCAAGACCTCAGCCTTGGTTTCTTAGTCTTTAAAATGGGGATAACAACAGTACCTACCTCACAGTATTGTTCCAAGAATGAAATGAATATATGTATGTGTATATATTTATATATGGTTATATACATAAGCTCTCTCTGACATGTATATTATCTCATACACACACACACACACACATTCAAATGTATGTGATATATATATCTCATATATGTATATGTAATAAATATTCATAAAACAGAGAACCTGGTAAATAATAGATTCTAGGTATGTGTACATTATTATTTTCTTATTTTTGGAGATATTCTATCATCTGTGCTGAGGAGTTTCATGCCCTTTAGATATGGCTAACCAGGCATATTTAATTCATTCTTTGGATTTTATAGACTAAGAATAAGAATGACTCCCTTTGCTCAGGACAGCTAGAAACCTGTTTCCTAACTGTACCCCAAACAGAACTGGGAGGAATAAAAGGTCCAGAATCCAGGCTCCAGTGAGCACCTCCCCCAGTACAAAGCCTTGCTTCTTCATGGCCTTCCCCTGGCACCCAGGAACTGAGAATCTTGCCCATTAGAGCTCCAGAAACAGTGATTAAGATGGACATCCTCTGAAACAAATCAGAAACTTTTTTTAAAGGGGGAAAAAGGCTGAACTTCCACAGTATAAATATTACTAGATGGCCTCGGGCTCAGATGCCATTCACAACCCCCTCAAGCTGTACTCCCGCAATTTATGACATTTAACAGAGCCCCTGGAGAGAGCTTCAGCCCTGCCTCCGCTCCAGAGCCAAATATTAGCCTCCTTGTGTTAATGAGGCCGAGTCGAGGAAGAGTAAGAAGGGAGATCATTTGAGTGATTTTGCTTGTTAACTTTCAGGCCTGTCCTCTCTCCTGTGCTCCAGAGAGCTTTCAGGATGAGGACTCAGTGGCCCCCTTCACAAGGCACTGACTCTCATCCATAATAAGGCTCAGCGCCCCAAGTGTCCTGGGCTGCTGGGTCCCCATCCCCCAGGGCACAGCTGGGAAGAGAGGACAGGAGGACTCACAGAGAAGGGGCAGGCACAGTGGGCGGCCCCAGGGCCACTGGCCTCACCCAGGCCTCCCTCCACTAGACTCTCTCACTTCCAGCACCTACACAAGTGTGGCTCTGCCAAAAACATTTACGCTTCCAGCAAAGGGAGGCTTTGTACTTCTATAGAACATAGTTGGCCAAGGGCCACTTCTGGGCAGGAGGCTACTCATTGGAGTCAGTCACACACCTCCTGCTACGCCTCAGTGGTTTGACCTCCTCTTTGGCAGGACAGTCACACTCCCTAGGCTCAGGTTTGTTGGCTCCAGTAAAAACCAGTAATTTTTAATTACGACCTACACAAGGGCCATGCAATATTTGAGATACACTAAAAAAATCATTCTTTGTACATTTGAAATTCAAATTTGATTGGCTAGCCTGCATTTTAGCTGGCCACCCTTACCAAGGCCTCAGTTTCCCCCTCTAAACGGAACATTAAGCCAGGTTAATGATTTTCAAACTTGTTTAAGGACAAAGGTCTTCTGTCAAGGGATGCTTACCCCAAAGCACAGTAACTAAAATAGGTAAGAACAGAGGTGGTAGGGTCGACACAGAGGTGGGCGGCCAGAGCCCCCTCCCACCTTCTCCTGAACTCAGGTTTACCCTGGCTTTTTTTCAAGGCCATGAGAGTCTCCTCTGCCTCTGCCTCTGATCCCTTCTGTCTCCACCAGCCCAGTTTCCAGTGGCCTTCACAAAAGAAGATCTCACAAAACTTCGGGCCACTCGTGTCTGTTTGCTCTGCCCCTAGAACCCTTCCCATGGGCACTGTTGTGGGAGGTATGGGCCTCATCTTCAGCTCTTTAGGTCATGATTCCAACCTCCAAACCCATGAGACATGGGCTGAGCCTCTCCTCTTAGCCTCAAGCCACACCAAAGTAGCACTTCAGAGACTCTGCACACTCTGCTGGGTGTCCCAGCAGGCTGTGCGTGCCAGCCGAGAGAGCCTGGGCTCCGAGGCCAATGCTGCTGCGGTTTAGCTGGGTCACCTTGACACTTGTCCTCTCTGAACATCAGTTTCATGAGAACAGGATTATTGATACAGTAACTAGATAAGATATTGTATATAAAAGAGCTTCATGAATGAAGGAAGCCAGAATTCTCCCCCCAGAAAGAGTACACTACTGTATGATTCCATTGACATAAAATTCTAAAAAATGCAAAGTAATCCAAGGCAACAAAAAGTAGATGAGTGCTTGCCCTGGGATGGGGTGGCCAGGAGGATCTACCAAGAGGCATGAGGAGAAATTCTGGGGTGATGGATATGTTCAGTAGCTTGCTTGTTGTGGTATTGTGGTTGTATATGTGTGTGTTCAAACTTGGGAAATGTAGTCTTTAAATATATGCAATTTATTAAATGTCATTTATTATTTTTTTCTTTTTGTTTCATTATTACTTTTCTTTAGAGAGATAAAGAGAGAGTGCCAGCAGAGGGGAGGGGGCAGAGGGAGAGAGAGAACCTCAAGCAGACTTCCCACTGAGAGGGGAAACCGGGGGCGGGGGGGCACTCCATCTCATGACCCTGAGGTAGGACCTGAACCGAAATCAAGAATTGGACACTTCATCACCTGAGCCACCCAGGCACCCCTGAATGCCATTCATATATTAATAAACCTGTGTAGAAATAAAGAAGCTTTAAATATTGAAAAAGCAATATACCAGTGTTATTATTATCATTGTTATGCTTATTTTTATGCTGGCTTTGAAGACTCCTCCAGGGTTTAAGGACTGTCATCTTCTCTGGAAGGCCAAGCGCATTTCTGAACAAAAGATTTTCAAGTTTGTGTGATCTCGTATGTGCCCAAGCCTCATGGGCTGTTATCACCTCAGAGGAACAAAGGACTCCGAATGCCATCTAGGCCAACCCTCTCTCAAATGCGCCCATTACTCTTCTTCCACCCCCGGCTTCCAAGTGCTGTTGATTCTCTCTCCCACCCCTCTCCTTTATCTCTCACCATTTCTCTACCTCCAGCGCTCTCCTTGGGTGCAGACCTCACCCTGCCTGCTGGACCACTGCAACAGCCCTCTGGAACTCTCCATTCTTAATCTTGCTCATTTCCTACCCAGTCTCTACACCTCAGCTAGAGAGGTCTTCTCAAATGCAAATAAAATCCTGTCATTTGCTGCTTAAATCCTTAAGGTAATTCCCATGCCTTCAGACCCAGACTCTACAGCGGCCTACCAGACCCACATGATCCGGCCCCCTGCCCACCTATCCAACCACAGCCTGGACCACTCTTGTTTTCTCTGTCTCAGATTGGATTTCTTAAAATGGGCTACCATCTTTCTCAGTTCCAGTCCTCCCCAGGTTTCCCACAATCTATCTCCTCTGCCTGGAATACTTTTTGCCCTCAGTCCTATAGCCAACTTACCCTTTGGGTTTCAATGACACTTTCTCAAACAAGCTTAAGTAATTCTCCAAACAAGATCCCCCTATTTTAAATCCCAATGCATCCTACTTGTTTTTTGATAATCAACTGTCAAAATCCATTGCCCGTCATAGAGGAAAAGGACAGGAATCATATCTATCTTCATCACTTCTTCATATTCACTCCCAAACACAGTGCCTTGCACATGGTAGGTGCTCAATGAATTGTTGGTGAATGAATTCATAAATGCAGAAATGTCCGGTACAGTCTTGCACTGTTCTGTTGTGACCCATGTGCAACCCTTCAAAATCCTTACAAATGTACCATTTTTCACCAAAATTTACATGAAATTATAGAAGTGATCATTGGCTCTATAAACCAGGACCACCTTATGGCAAGCCTTGAAGGTAAATTGAAGAACTAGGTCAATGGTAATTATGATTAGAACATGAAGATGTATTTTATCCATTGAATTGGCAGAGATTAAAAAAACAGGGAGTGCTTCATGTTGATGAAGCCACAGGGAAGCAAGCCCTTTCAGTCACAGCCAGAGGGAACATAAATTCATACAACTTCTTGGTGAGTCACTTGATGTCATTTATTTATATTCCCAATGTACATACTCTTTGTGATGGACTGAATGCTTGTGTTCTCCCAGAAGTCATTTTTGAAATCCTAAACCCCCAATGTGATGATATTAGAGAGTGGGGCTTTTGGATGATCTGATTAGGTCATAAGGATGCAGCCTTTATGAATGGGATTACTGCTTTCTATATAAAAGAGGTTCTAGGGGCGCCTGGGTGGCTCAGTGGGTTAAGCCGCTGCCTTTGGCTCAGGTCATGATCTCAGGGTCCTGGGATCGAGTCCCGCATCCGGCTCTCTGCTCAGCAGGGAGCCTGCTTCCTCCTCTCTCTCTGCCTGCCTCTCTGCCTACTTGTGATCTCTCTCTGTCAAATAAATAAATAAAATCTTAAAAAAAAAAAAATTTAAAAGAGGTTCTAGAAAGATCCCTAGATCCCTTCCATCATCTGAGGATACAACAAAAAATCTGCAACCCAAAAGAGGTCCCTCTCCAGACCATGCTGGCCCCCTGATCTTCAACTTCCAGCCTCCAGAACTATAAACAATAGATTTCTGCTCTTTTTAATGCCACCCATTCTGTGGTATTTCACTATAGCAGCTCAATAGTAGATGAACTTTTATAAAATAAGTATTGGGGGAGGGGTGCTTGAGTGGCTCAATTTGTTAAGCATCTTCCTTCAGCTCAGGTCATGATCCCGGGATCCTGTGATCGAGCCCAGCATCAAGCTCCCCTGCTCAATGGAGAGCTTGCTTCTCCTTCTCCCTCTACCCACCCCCACCACCCTGATGCTTGAGCTCTCACTGTATCTCAAACAAACAAATAAACAAACAAATAAAATCTTTAAAAAATCAATAAATACTGGGGGAGAAAGCCTAGAAAATATCTACTAAGTTGAAGATAAAGTGGTTTCCTCTTTTACATTATAAATTTGTATGCTTCAATTTTTACACCAACGTATATTACTTTGAGAATCAGGTAAGTCAATGAAGTGTTGTTTTGTTTTGTTTTGTTTTTTAGAGATTTATCTCATCCAATTTCTATTATCTTATTACTGAAAAAACTGGAGCCCAGATTGTCAAACAATGAATGATTTCTGTCTTCCCCCATTTACTTTCTCATCTGTCCGACTTTTTCTTTGCATCGCTTCCCTTCTAGCTGATGGCATGTTCAAACCCAGAAATGGGTACGTGGTTCCGACTGGCCAATCAGATTATACATCTCCCAGGACATAGGGCTTGGCTCGGAGATGGAAATATGACACAAACAGTCAATTAGAATCATTTTCAGGCATTGGCATGGACTTGGGGAAAGAGGACTTCCCATCTCTTACCCTAGATTATTATTTATGAGAAATATTGAACAGTATTTTTAAAAATACTGTCACATGTTTATGGTTTTTTAATGACAGGAAAAAATACTTAAGACTAAGTGAAAAGGTACAGTTTATTTTGCCTATTCCATGTTATTCCATCTAATATATCTTAGAAGCTTTCCACTGAATCCCTCTCTAATTTGGGAAGGAAATTGACACGAGATAGCCAAGAGTTAGATTTGTGGAAGACAACTACAGTGGCAGATCATTCTCATTATGTAGTTGAAATAATATGAGTACATGCAATATACATCGTTGAACACATTTTCAGTCATATCAAATATCCCTCACAGCCTAGCTACTAGAGTCCCCGTGAATTGTTTACACAAAATCTTGGAACAAGTAACCCTAGAATGATGCCCTTGAGGCAAACAAGTGAGGGAGATGACAGGAACGTCTGCCAAATAACGTGAAGCGAACTTAGAGCAATTTTGTCTCTTCCAGACCAGTTACCCAAATTCAGGAACACTAAGAGCCCCCAAAGAACTCGCTGAGAATATTTCTTCTTTAAAATGAATATTCAGTGGGTCCCCTGGGACTCACTTGTTACCAAAGGGAAATATTTCATCCTGCTTCCTGCTTTCTGCATCAGTGACTGACATACAACTCATCACCTTCCTATGTTTCTCTGCCAAGAGCTCCATGTTTCACCAGACAATCTTACCTTGAATCCTGTTCTTGATAAATAGATTAAAGATGTCATTAATAAGGTCAAGATTTAGGAAATACTGTGTACTAGGCTTACCGTAGGAAATATCCAAGAGTTAAACTTAAAACAGCTTGGCATTGCGGGAAAAGCTTGTATTTTGGAGTAACAGAAACCAGAGCTCAGATCCTGGCTGAGCCTCTTTTGAGATATTTAGCCTGATCACACCTCAATTTTCTCCTAAAATAATGCTCAAATACCCTTTGGCTGGGTAATGATGAATTTGAGCCCTGTGTAGTGCCTGGCACACTGTGGAAACATAATATATTATTTGTAAATGAACGACCTGAAAAAGCTTAGTAAATGGAGCACCAGGATGGCTCCGTCTGTTAAGCATCCCACTCTTGATTTCAGCTCAGGTCACAATCTCAGGGTCACGAGAGAGAGCCCCACATTGGACTCCACACTCAGCTCAGAGTCTGCTTGTCCTTCTCCCTCCCCCTGCTTGCTCTCTCTCTCTCCCTCTCAAATAAATAAATAAAATCTTTTTAAAAAATGGTTAGTAGAAGGGTGCCTGGGTGGCTCAGTGGGTTAAAGCCTCTGCCTACAGCTTGGGTCGTGATCCCAGGGTCCTGTTATCGAGCCTCGCATCGGGCTCTCTGCTCAGTGGAGAGCCGGCTTCCTCCTCTCTTTGCCTGCCTCTCTGCCTACTTGTGATCTCTGTCAAATAAATAAATAAAATCTTTATATATAAAAAAATGCTTAGTAGAGAGCCCTTCCAGGCCCATCAGTGCTTCCCAAATTGTAAAGTACATGTGAAACATCTTGGGATCTTGATAAAATGCAGATTGTGATTCAGTAAGCCTGGGATGGGGCTCAAGAGCTCCCCCTGGCTCCCAGGTGATGCCTACACGGCTTGTACACAGCACAACTTGAGTAGATTTTACACCAGTGGTTCTCAAACCTGACTTTGGAAGTTTGCCAAGATACTCTTCAAATACTAGGGCACCTGGGTGGCTCAGTCAGTTAAGCGGCTGCCTTTGGCTCAGGTCATGATCCCAGGGTCCTGAGATCCAGCCCCACAAAGCCCTCCCTGCTCAGTGGGGAGCCTGCTTCTCCCTCTCCCTCTGCCTGCCGCTCTGCTTACTTGTGCTCTGTACAAGAGATAGTCTTGTATCTCTGTGTCAAATAAATAAAACCTTTAAAAAAAATACTAAGGACTGGGTCCCACTCCCAGATATTTTCACTTCATTGACCTGGGGTGTGGCCTGGGCACTGGGATTTTTAAAACTCCCTCGGTGATTCTGAGGTGTCCCCAATTTGAAAACCACTATTTCACGTATGTGCTTACTAAGTAGGACCTGCGGTAATGACAAGTCTGATGAGGCTCCAGATGCTTGTGATCACATAGGACAGGCTGCAGCACTGTTCTATAACAAATAATACATTTGATGCTATAAGGAAGAGCAGAGACAACCATATAACTTAGCAGGTGGGTCTTCGCTAAATAATTGGCAAAAGGGCCGAAGAGGATAAACCAATCAGAGTCTCTGCAGACTTCAGAGTCCTCTAGACTTGAAATTTAGCTACTTTTAATGAATTAGGTGCAATGCTTTAGAGAAGAGGCTTGTTTTTTAAGGGTGTCTCTTCGGATATGTTCCAGTGCCTGGCACAAATAGGGACATTTCTGTCCTATCTTATTAACTAAAATGTTTGGGTTTCTTTTAACTGTGCGTTCTCATTTCCAGCAGAGAGTGGGAGCACGAGACACATGATACAACAGGGAAAATGTCAAGGCAGTGTTTTCAAACATAATCATCCAAATGTGAAGGGACATGCAGTTGAGAAGAAACAGAGTCAGATGATAGAGCCAGGAGAGAAGAGAGAGGTGACGGATTCTGATGTGACGCGGACATGCCAGATCAAAGACTCCGACGGGTGAGAAACATTTCATTGGGGAATCAAGTGAGTTGTTATCACGTTAACAGAGAGGAGGAGGACTGTGGAGATAATAGAACTGGCTTTCAGCCACCACATCTAAGCACTTTGCCCAGAGGAGCTATTCAAGTGCTTGTTCGGAACACACAGTCTGGAAGCTTAAATGAAAGTGCCCAGGATTCCAGTGGGGTCTGCTCACTTTAGATGTCTCCGCCCTCATCACCAGGACCTCTGACCTTCCGGAGAACGTCACCCATAGTCCACCTGTCTTCCTGCGAAAGGACCAATCTCCTCCCTCCGAGAGATTTATGGATTCTACCACTTCGGTGACTTGAGCACTTAATTTGCATTTTAACACTTGCGGTCGGGACTAATTTGTTATACATGCCACTAATTTTTAAATTTAAAAAAAAAAAATCCTTGCACCGTATTTTCAGATCATTAAGTGTCTTTTCATACTCCTTCAAACCAAGTAATTTTATTAGGTCTTCCTAATTTCTTAACTCTTTTCTACCATTTTGCTGTTTTGCAGAACGAATCTACCACTTCAAAGGAAATAATTTTAAACGATTGATTTGCAAAGCTGAACAATAATTACCTTTGAGGAGTCTGAAGAGAGAGCGCTGAGTGGCTTTCTCTGATCTCGTCGCTCTCTGAGGTTGCCTGAGTGGAGCAATACACTTACTCCTTTTCACCTTGTTTTTTTCTGTAAGTGTTTTCCACAACTGTTCCAGAAGGGTCTTTAAAATATGAGTGATTTTGACAAAACAGTACAAAATTTCTCAGAAGGACACATTAAAATTTATCAAGATGAAAGCATGAGTGAACTAATTGGACAACTTAGAAGGAACCGGAACGTATCCAGAACAAGAGCAGCACGTTTACATGACCAGACCCTGAGTCTTAATAAACAAACTTCCAGAAAATACCATGGACTTTATCATCATTGAATTTGAAATGTTAAACTAAACCTGTTAAAGGTTTAACTAACTAAACCTGTTAAAACTAGCTGAATTACCAGCTGTATTTTTATATGACGATCAGAATCATCAAAGAAAGAAAGAAAAAGCTGGATTGACAACTGTCGTATATGGGCAAGAAAGAAAATTCAGTAAAGTAGAACTAGACAGAGCAGCTGGAAGGGTCTGACATCGGGGAAGAATGTCCTGTGACTGGATCCGATCAATGCAGTTGAAAGATTAACCTGGTTATATGCCCTGGAAGGACACCGGGCCTGCCAGGCACAGCACGGTCTTTAAAGAATGTCATCACAGAAGGCGATGCCTGGCATCCAGTGGGCACTCAGTAGCTCCTAGGGGGGTGGAGGAAGGGACAGGTGGCTGGATGGATGAGTGGGTGCATGGGTGGTTGGGTGGGTGGCTGGAAGGACAGATGGACATTTAGTCAAGAGTCCATAAAGAGATCGTATGTTACCTCTAAAGCCACGCAATTAGGGGACATGAGTGAGAGGTGGTCTAGCGGTTAAGGCAATAGACTGCCAATGAGGGACACAAAAGAAACTCTGTAGCCCTGACAGGCAGGCGACACCAGAGCTCGGCAGGTGGAAGCTATTCAGGGAGAAAGAATAGGGAGGCAGCAAATAAGAGCAGAACCTCCATTCTCTGAGAAATCAAAATAAATGGAAGATCGTCAACATAATAATTTTTAAGAGGCAAGTAGCACAAAAAATAAGCGCTCCGATGAAAAATAACAACAACAATTGGGTTTTGAGCACCAGACAAAAGCTCAATTCTCAGACCTAAGGCACGGGCCGAGACGTGGTCTCAGAAACAGCACACAGCTTCACCTTATCAGAATTGGGGCATGAGGACAAGGCTATACTAGCACCGAAGAACACTGATGCTGAAACCTGAAAACTCATTAAATCTCTCCTCTGTGGAGATGGGATGAGTGCTAGATGTGTTCAGGAAGAGCCTCCTCCTTGGGAGAGGAGACAACAGAGGCTGGAAATCAAACCAGCTGGAGCAAATGGGACCCTAATGATGCCAGTTAAGGAGAACCGAGATGGGGTTCCAGAAAAATGCAAACATCAAATATCATGGGCAATTCCAACAAGCATCTGAAAACATATCCACCCCATAGACAAATAGCTCTACGGTTGAGAATCTTGAACCCTCGTGTGATCCCACTTCTATGTGCTCCCCTTATGTCAATAATCCAGTGTTAGTACTAGTAGCCTAATAACAGAAGGGCCACCAGCCATCGACATTCCTTGACCCCTTCCATGCAAAGTGCTCGGTCCCAGGCCTTTGTCAGAAAAGAGAATTCCTGTGGTTTAGAAACCGCAGACAGGAATGCTACAACGTAACAAGGAATATGTGAAAAATATCCAAAGGTTTTATTTTCCAAAATCGAGACACAGACCATCCACTCAAGTAGCAGGGATTTCTGCCATCTACTGAAAGAGACGGGGAAACAGTCCATTGGGCTTGCAGGAATTCTGCGTCCTGAAATCAAGAAGCCAGAATGTACAGAAGGCACTTGCCTTTCCACTCGATAGTCCTCTTAAACCCTCATCCAAGTTGGTCTCGGAGCCCGGGCCTCTCTCCAGCCAGAAAGACAAAGCAAAGGAGCTGAAAGTCTCTGCCTCCGGGCCCCAGGATGCGAGCAGTGCTGCTCCTGGGGAAAGAAGCCCCTTCTCCCATTCCACCAGCCTGCAGTTTCAAGGCACCTTCCCCACATCAGTATTCTGAAGAGGTCCTCTGATGCGGTGGCATTGAGGCGGAGGGTTGTTTTGGTTTGAGTCCATTCCGTATTTCTAGCCCCCAGCATTGCCTCCAGCCACTTGCACTTGCTTAAGAGGATCATTTGCTACTGATGTTTGCTCGGAGCATCAGCAAGATGGGGCTGCCTTTGCTTAGCAAATAATCCCAGTTTCAAAGAAGGGAGAAAAGCTGCCTGGCAAGCCCAGAGCTGCTATGGAGAATTCCAGAAGGAAGATGCGATTTTTTAGAACCAGGTCTGTGATGCCTTATCCCACAGCTCCGCGAAGCCCCACACAGCAGCATCCTTGCCTCTGGGGCAGACTGGAGATCTGACAAAGGAAAGGAAGTACTTCCCCCAAAGTCTGGTTCCCTCTATTGGGGGGGGGGGGTGAAAAAAAATCTGAATTCTGAATATTAGTAAGATCGAAGCCACTGGCTCAGAGTTAGAGAGTAGGAGCGAGCCCAGTAGGCTAATGGAAGATTCCTGTATCTTCCACACCACAGCATCCTCAGCACTGGCAACAATGCCAAAGTGAGCTGGCCTCAGGGAGCCTCTCCTCCATTCCTGCTCTTCTTCCTATTCAACAAGCCAAAGAATAATGCAAAGAAGTCAAAGAAGGTGATTCCTGTCTCTTTCCTGTGAAAAAATATTCACATGTGTCCATGCCTAGAGGACTCAGATGGGGCAGGTTTATTCCATTCACCTCCACTGTCAGTCTGTGCTGTTTTTTTCTTAATTGGAAGCACTGATATCATCCCCATGTTCTGCTCCTTCCTCTTTTTCCCCCTCTCGCCCTCTTTGGTCTTTGGATTCCCAAAGGGGAAAAGCAGCGTTGGGGGTGGGGGAGGTGTGGGCAGGACAAAGAAGCCAAAGCGATAGATGAGGTTGGAGGTAAAGACCAACCCAATTACTATTTCACCCCTGTTAAAGCTGGCTGTATTACCAGGACCTTCCATCTCTGATCCTAGCAGAGAGCTGAAGATCTCCCTTCCCCAGTCTGTGGCTTCCTCCACTGGTAAGCGGGAAAGACAGTGCCCATCTCGTAGGGCTACTGAGGGAATTAAGTGATATGATGAGTACACACAGCCCGGTGTATAGGAGGTATCCAATAAATGGGAGCAGTTATCACAATGTCCTCCCCTGACAAGTCACGCACATCAGCCACCTGTACACCATTGTCACTGTCCATGTAACTGGCCACCCGTAAGCAGCCCATGCAGTCCAACTTTGCCAGACAAGGCAGACGGACCATGACTTCAACCAGACTGCCTTCTGCTGTGGCCCCTGGAGCTGTGGCCCTCTTTCTTATCAAGACCAGGTGAGCCCCAGAGGACAAACTAAGCTTTGCCTTTGGAGAAGACTAACTGTTGAACTGAAATGGAAATTAAACAGTTCTTTTTAGAGTTCAGAACACCCAGGGATTTCTCCTTTCTATTTCATACTGCTGCCCAGTATTCGCAGTTAGAGGCTGACTTCAAGGAGCAATGCTGTAATTGGAAGGACAGACTGTATCAATATTTCTGATGCACCTGAACCCATGTAAGTGCCTGAGAAGATCCTGGATCTGTAAGATTTATGGACCAGTTTTCTCAACAGAAGTGGTTTGCATAGGCTTTGGATAAGAATCTGAAATCATGTTTCCTTATCTAAACTGGACCACTTTAAAAGAAGAAGATAGAGTATCAGCTTTCCAGGGCGTGGTTTGGGGCCATCCAAGACCAAGGAAAATAATTATCTGGAAAACGAGTGTTCAAATCAGCAGGTCTCTACATGAAAGACACAAGACCACATTTCACAGAGTTTGGGAGAATCTGCCCGAAATAACTACTATGATAGAAAAATCAGTAATTGAACTCAAGTGTTATTATTTATCTGGACCTTGGTCACTATCTCCAACATTATGACAGAAGAGATGTGATAAGAGGAGCTGTTGTCTATCTGAGCACTCCCTTGGGGTGGTTAGGGGGTCATAAATCTGCACAGGAGTTAACCTCCCATTACAGTCTAGAACAGCCCTCACCATGGAAGTAATGGTGCCCATTCCACGATCCATCTCAGTTACAATGGAGACACAGAACTCTGTGTAGCTACGGTGGAGGCCAGTGGTTTCTCAAGTATAATATCCCTTTTAGTCCATCAGTGTCTAGTGGCCCTAGGATAAGCAGGATTTTATTGGGAGCCTAGAAGCATATTCTTAGAAGTAAAAGTAACCCCACATTACTTCAAATGGTTACCATATTGAACTGGAAAAGTTAAAGTCTTGCCATGTAGGTAAAACGAAAATAAATAATAAACTTAAGTAGGAAACAGAACTTGTCCAGTTTTTCAAGCATTCCTCGTCTTTTTTTGTTACCCGAGGACTTTATACAGCATTTTCATCTTCAAATGAATTTTGGGCCATCACAGCATCTATCCATAATCTCCCAGCAATTCAAAATGAGCACATTCCCTATTTTCCCCCGGGAGTGAATTTCTGAGACTATTTTACAGCTGATGCTAGAAAAACCAAATCCCAATATACTGGGGAAAGGGGAATGTTGAGAGGAGAATTGTTGAAGAAAGTACCTGAAATCGACCTGCTACTGTTCTACAGAATAAATAGACAAAAACCTCTCTCCTATCCATTCCCACACAGCTTTCTTCTAGAAAGAATTGTCTCCTGATCTTTCACAGTCCTGCTACGGAAATGTTCCTATGGTAAGAGTTATCAGAGAAAACTTAGATTCTGTTAGCGGTATCTTCTAGCACCACCTCTAAGCTTTGCCTACTTTTCTCCATCCTGAAAATTCTTCTCATGTTTCTTCTTTCCACTGGATCCGTCTTGGACAGGCAGCATCAGCAACAGCTGGGAGCTTGTTAGAAATGCAGACTCTCCGAACCACCCCAACCTAAGTAAGAATTCACTTTTTATCAGGACTTGCACATGATTTCCCTGCACATAAGAGTTTGAGAAGCCTGTGCTACATTACATTCTCCCTATTCCTAAACCCACTTGGCTTTCTTGAGTTCTCTCTCTTTCTACTAGCATCAATGAAGGTTTTCTTGGTGATCCTGTTCTGATTACAGTCTCAAGTAGTTCCCTTTCTGCCCTCTCATGGTATATGAAGTGGTGTGTAGGAAGACATTACTTTCTTCTTTTGGCTCTTGTGCTTTTCATTCTCCAAGCCTACCTAGGTTTACCCTGTCTTGTTCCTTATATTTGTAGCTTGACAAAAACCAATTAACTGCTTGTCTTCTCTGTGCTGGCTCCTGTGGTCGGTGCTACAATCGCAAAGGTAGGTGAGAGACAGTCCCTGTCCTCCACGAGATGCAGTCTAAATGAGGAGAGCTAGACTCTCTCTTCTCATTCACCCCAACAATGGGCTCTGCTGTGAGCTCTCCAAGAGCACGAACACTTGAGAAAAGGGCTTCACCAGCCCAAATGGAGCAAAGATGACAATAAATAAATTATAGCCATTAGAAGCAAATCAGATCTCATTGTTAATTAGGAACCTATCTCCGTTTCTGTACTTGGATTAGACAGTCAATGCCCAAAGCACAAAGACACCAAACACCCTTTCCGTCCACTACACTTCCTGTTTCTTCCTTAAAAAAAAGAGGGGCGCCTGGGTGGCTCAGTGGGTTAAGCCTCTGCCTTCAGCTCAGGTTATGATCTCAGGGTCCTGGGATCGAGCCCTGAGTCAGGCTCTCTGCTCAGCGGGGAGCCTGCTTCCACCTCTCTCTCTCTGTCTGCCTCTCTGCCTACTTGTGATCTCTCTCTCTGTCAAATAAATAAGTAAAATCTTAAAAAGAAAAGAAAAAAAAAGAAAGAAAGATAAAAAATATTTTCCTTATTTATTTGTCAGAGAGAGAGAACATGAGTAGGGGGGAGGGGCAGAAGGAGAGACAGGCTCCCTACTGAGCAAGCCCGATGTGGGGCTCAATCCCAGGACCCTGACACTTAACCAACAGAGCTACCCACGCATCGCTCCTGTTTCTTCCTCATAAAACATTTGCCAGTGCACACAGACTCGTCTGACATCTTTATCAAAGCAACAGTAGGGAAGAAATTGCACACCCTAAAGTCCTTGGGATCAGATCTCTCCCTTGGCCTACCCAAATGTGAACATATGTGGGAGACTACAGATAGCTGCGAATTCTTTGTGATTCCCTCCACAAAGGTGTCATTTATTAACCTTCCACTGCCTTTAGCCTGTGGCCCTGTGCCTTCCTAATGAAGAGACATGGCACTATGCCAGTTCCAGCTCTGAGCCTGGAGAAAGCCTGGGAACCTCCATCGTTGCTTTTTTGGGGATCCCGGAGTCACTGTGTAGGTAATCTGACCATCCTGTTGGCGAAACTCCACAAACTGGGGAGGTTCTGAAACTATGGAGAAGGAGGCAGGCTTGGCCCTCCCAAAATCCCAGTCTAGCCTCGGATGACTCCAGTTCCATTTGCCATCCGAGTGCGGTCACATGAGAGACTCCAAGTGACACAAACGGAACTGTTCAGCTGAGTCCCGTCAACCTACAGAACCAAAGGAGCGCTAATAAATTGGCTTCTGTTTTGAGCCACTAAATTTGGGGAGAAGGTTGTTATGCAACAATAAATAACTGAAACAACGTACCTCCGGTAAATCAGGGATGGTCTTGGAACCCCAAGATGCTAGCGCTACCTGTTAGAAAACTGCCTCATGTGAGAGAAAATAAGCAACATGGCCCTGTGACCGGCCAGCCGTCAACTGGCATTCCAGCGGTGGTCCCCCTGCATGTGGAAAAACATGAATATCCACCTAAAAGAAGAGGATTCATAAAGGCAGGGAAGTCAGGGCTCAGTTATACTTTCTTCCAAGTGAGGCGAGGACTGTTTTCAGGTATGACCAACCAAACTCTAGAGCAGCTGAGATAACCTGCCACCTTCCCCCATAAACTATAAACTTTGTCAATTTCCTTGATGTCTAAACTCCCAACGGCATCCCGCTGCTGAAGAGAAAGAGGCTTCCACTAAGAGCTGGCCAGACTTCTTGTAGCAATGCCAGTATCTTATCCGGAATCACTCATGAGGAATGTCTACAGATGTCTGCAGGGAAAAGGATTGGATCTCCCAGAATCAAAAAGCCCCAGCCACTTTTTCCTGATCCTCAACGGGGCTCACGCCCGCTGGTCATCATCGATGCTGGTGGGAAGCAGTGCTCCCAAGACGTGACTCACTGCACAACCACTGGCCAGGAGGTCTTGGAGAGCCGGGGGGTGAGTGCAGAGGGGATGACAATGGGAGGCTGACAGTCTCGAGGTGCTCCACAAAGAAATCAGCCAAAGGCGGTGCATGGGCATCACGCCATCTGGAGTTCAGCAGTGCTGAAAAAGCAAGTGGTGAAAGAGAAAATTCTAGAAGAGGCCTGGGATGTCCCAGCATCGATCTCACACGAGACATGTGGAGAATCGGGGCGGTGGGTGGGGGATGGTTTCACTGAATTATTGGTTGTGGAACAGTCAGCGCCTAATGTATGGTTGGCAATGCCCTGGGAAGAGACACATAGGAAAACCGACATCGAGATATAATCAACTAAAATTAGGGAAGTAATTAAAGTAATTAGGTCATATTTGCATGAAACTTAATGTTGCCATTACAAATTCCACGGAGGTGGAATACTGAGGGGCTGGTAAACGGTCACCTGCCTGCCCAGCTGGGCGGTCCTGGATGCTTTGCTTCTCCCCCTTCACCTCTGCTTCCTCATCTGCTAAGCGAGACACCACCACCACCATGTTTCATTCGTTCTAAGAGGCGTGTTTTCTCACATTTTTACATCTCAGGAAAAAAAAAATCATCATTTACAGTGACTTAAAATTTGTTGGTAGAGTTTTCTCTTTCTTTCTCGATGTACATAAAATGGTGGTGCATTTCGAACTTGAGGCATCTTGGACTTGATGAAGAGGCAGGACCTATGGCATTTGGTTGTCGAGAGGATTAAACGAATGAGTACTGGCCAAAATGTAAAACTGCCTGACAGGGGGCAAGTGCTGGAAAAAAATGTGAGTTATCCTAACGGTTACCAAATGGCAGCTTTTTTGCAGGTGAGTTCCCACCTCGACAGGAACAGTCAGCTGCTGTTGAAGAGGGGTGAGCAACACGGGCACGCGATCCCAACCAAAGCAAGTCTACTTCTTTCTTCACACCTATCCTACCCCTCCACAAGGGCAGGGTTCCTCAACTCTGCTTGCACTGAGGAATTGCCTGGGAGCTTTATTTTTAATTTATTTATTTTAGAGACCGAGAGAGAGCACAAATGGTGGGGGGGGGGGGTAGTAGACGGAGAGACAGACTCTCAATCAGACTCCACAGCTGAGCACGGAGCCTGATGCAGGGCTTGACCTCACGGCCCTGAGATCATGACCTGAGCCCAAACCAAGAATCGGATGCCTGATCAACCGAACCATCCAGGCACCCCCTGGGGAGCTTTTTAAAATGCCAGTGTCTCTGACATCACCTGCCTAAACACACACAGACACACACACACATACACACCTTTCTCTGGCCTGGGATAAGACTCTAACTGGCATTGGGGTTTTTTAAAAGCTCTCTAGGTAATTCTGATGTACACCCAAATGGAAAACCACTGCATTGATTACAAGGTCTTTGAGACTAATGGCCTCTCTAGGAAGAAGACGAATGGAACGCCACAGTTAGGGTCCTGGAGTCAGCCATATGTGGGTTCAAATTCCTGCTCCTCCCCTTCGCTGGCTAAGTGACAAACTGCTTAACTTCTCACAGCGTCAATCTCTTCATCTAGGAATTGAGAAGGATACCTACCTTATAGGACTGTTTAGGAGAGTTATTAAATATCATGGTGACAGCAGAGCACACACATTTAATAAGTCAGCTGTTGTTATTAGTGTCATTTAACCATCTATCCAGCGGGGTGCTTAATAATTATTTGCTACTTCGAATTCAGAGACCACAGAAAGCCCCTCTTGTGGAAAAGTAGGGCAGAGAGGAGGAGGTAATCAATGGATGCCGGGTGAGGGCCATCCCCCAACTTAGCCTAAGCCTGTCTTAACCTCGAATTGTGGGCTCTATTCTCCAACAGGGCAGCACACCCCATCATGGCCATTGAGGAAACGTTCTCTGCCCAGGAGACATCTCCACCTGTTCTGTCTCCATGTGGGCAAGCTGACAACTAAGCAGCATCTGAAAATTTGGGCAGAGGCCTCGTCTGAGGAATCCTCCAGAACAAGGAGGGTGAAACAAGAAAATAAATCCTGAATGCAGGTCTGTGGTGATCCTTTCCTCGGGAATAAATCCCAACCTTGAAAGCTGAGCAGAGAGGAAGGCCTGGTCCCCATGGGCCTCCCTGTCCTGCCAGCCTGGGCTAGGAGACCACCCTTCAGGACTCGCCACACTCCAGCGATAAGCTGTACTAACGAGGCTACACGAGAAATGTGCAGAAGCTGCACAGAGAAATGAAGCCTGGGTCCCATTCTTCCCATCAGCATCAAATTTTTATTTCCTGACTAAATAGAAGCTCTGCAGAACAGAAACCAAACTAGAATGGAAGTCATTTGCTGCCCTCTTGTGGGGGACTCCGTATCCTTCCCCTCTGGTCGGCTGGACTTAGAGACCTGTGAAAACGGGGGTGGGGGAGGAATACACATGATGTCCAGAAGCCCTGCTCCCCTCTATGAGGGGATCTGGAAAAACTACACATCTACCTGGTCCCAACCAACCTGTGTGCCAGAAAATCAGTCTAGTTCTGGCCACGGCCCAGAGGACTCAAAGGAAGTCTGGGTACATCCTTAGTGGGAAGGGGAAGGAGGAGTAACGGTAAAAGATCTGACTTGTTATGATTTGTCATTTTCCTATGGTCCAAATCTGGATCCGGGCTCTTGGCTTAACCCTGGATCAATCAAAGGGGATGGGGGTGGGAACAGATACCCGGATAAAGTATTCCAGGACCAATTCTGAGAGTTACATCTCCTCTAGAGTAGCTGAAACCAGGAGCTTAGGCCTGTCATCAAATCCTAAACCACATCAAGCAAACTTGGCCCCGGGGAGCAGGAGAGGAGCTGAAATGACACAGAGTAACCTGGGCAGGAAGCAGATGCTCTGTCCCCCACTGCAACCTGAGCCCCATTCCTAGCGGGCCAAACCAGACTTCAGCCCTCCAGGAGAGAAAAGGATTTTTGGTTTGGTTTGTTTTTAGGAACGTTGAAAGATACCCTTCCTGGCTTGGAATATATCCAAAATGTGTGTGGAAGTCACAGCCTCTCTGGAGACTACCCCGTGCTAATGAAAGATTTAAGATTTCCCTGTTAGCCACCACGTAATTTGCAACTCAACTAGTGACAGATAAATGAACCAGAATGGGTTTTTTAAATTATTACAGACTTGATATGTACAGAAATTTTCAGAAATCTTACAGAAATACAACAGCATAGTCTAGGAATCTAAGGACAAGAAGGGAATCTTAATAAAATAGTACTTTACTTACTACTATCTTTTTATTGCTGTGTCACAATACAGTTGGCTCCTAACACTAGGACTGGAGCAATCCTTCTGATCCCAGAGGTATGCACGTTAGAAAAGACTGTTTTATGAGGATCCTCCATCCCCAAATCACCACTGTTTTCATTCTAAGGCTAGTCCATGCAGAAATCAATGAAATTTATTTTTTTCTTATGTGGTTGACTGTCCTAGAATTGCATAAACACAGCTTCACATTAACGACTCCTCCATTTGAGGAATCAGAAAACATATACCTAATGACATCACTCACCTCTCTAGAACCTCTCATGGTTCCACCAGTGTTCTGAGGCTCTAAAGCTGTCCAATACGGTAGCCACTAGCTGTGTGTGTCTATTTAAATTTGTATTTTAGTTCCTTAAAATTAAAGACCCTCCATTGCACTAGTCCCGTTTCAAGTGCTCAGCAGCTACCTATGGCTACCATATAGAACAGCACAAATATCAAAGATGTCCAAGATTGCAGAAAGTGCTCCCGAATGGAGTTTTTCTATAGGATGGCTAAAAACCTTCCACAAAGCAAGCAAGGCTCTTAGCACCCTGGTCCTATCTGCCTTCTTCTCTCCTCTCTGGCCTCTGTCTCCAAACTCACTACATGATCCCCTAACCCACCCCCTATGCTAATCTCCCTGGGATGTCTCCCCTGTACTTCCCACCTCCACTCCCTAGTAAATTACTACTTACTTTTTAAGACTCAGGTTCATTATCAGCTCCTCTCTGCAGCTTCCCATGACCCACTTCCCCCCTCCCCACAACTACACAGTGTGAGTAATTCCATCACTGATTATTTTTATAAAATATTTGCCCCTTGTTAATTGTTCTTAATAATATATTTTACTGATATATACTACATTTAGCTATAAAATATTTTCTTATCTACTGATAATTGTATCTTTAGAAGTTTTATAAAATAATTCTTTTAACACTAGTTGTGAACTTTGATCCCATCCTGGTTTGAAATGTAGTTCTCAAAAAACACCTCCTCTGCCTTCAGGGCCAGGGTGATCTGGAAGAATGAGGATCAAACCAGATACAAGAAACCTGGGTCAGAACTTCAGGAGAAGCCCTAATTACCTGTGTGATCTGAGACAAGGCACCCGACCGCTCAGTTTTCTCGAGTTTCAAATGCAGATGTGGGCCTGCTGATCTCTGAGAACTCGAAGTCCTTCCAGGACCTGCGTCTAAGGAGGGAGCCAATGGGAAAACAGTGGACAACACAGGGCAGTGCAACTGGGCAGTCGGAACCTCCCACTCGAAGCTTTTGGAAATGAAATCTAAATCTCTGCATGTGCTGCACACGTCCATACCAAGCTAGATAACTCCAAGGACCACTGCCTCATCCTCCAGGCCAAGAGCCACCAGATTCTCAGAGCCGTGTCAAGAGTCATCACCAGACAGCAATCTACCGAGGGCTCGGACTTGCTCTGTTTGTGATTCATTTGCAAATACCAGAATTATTGAGGATATGGAAAGGTACTAAAGGACTCAAAATGCCACGAAACAAGGCAGATGTCATTAGCCCCCCAAACCAGTACATGGCAGTCTCCTGAGATGTCCAGGCGTCCACTGAATTGTCATCATCTCAGAATGGCTTTCCCTGCCCAAGCATCAGGTCGGTTGTTCCCCTTCACACTCCCCCGTTTTGTGTTCTTTATAACACTGTTATCTGAAACTCTCTCTCTCCCGTTTCCTTATCTATTACGTGCCCAGACACACACTGAATTTCAAGCCCCACCAGAGCAAGACTCTATCTGCCTTATTCACCATGGTTGCCCGAACCCCTCTGTTAATGACTCACACATGGTAAACACAGAATAAGTATTTGATGACTATTTGCTGGCCAAAGGAGGTCAGCAAAAGGACGGCAGACTCACCCCTATGGTAAAATGACATTTGGTTGTCTCTTAAAACCTGCCACTACTCCCATCTTTGCCCTTCAAGATTGTATAGCTGTGTGTGAAAAATCCAACCTTGCTGTGTTATATACTAATGAGGCTCCATTCCCCTTTGTCCCAATGAACACACTCTCTTCTTTTGGTACTCTCTTTATACTTTATACTTCGCTATGCCCTTAGTAGGCAGCCGTGGGCTTTACCAGCATATACTATTTCTTCTTCGCTAGGAAATCAGGGGCCCAGGAGCGGGGTCCAGTGGTTCTATGTATATGCAGCAATACTTTGTACCGCCGACTACATGACTCAGAGACAAGATAGACAACCAAGAGTAGGGGAAGCAGGAACTAAGATAGCTCCGCAGTTCTCAGTGGCACCCAAATCAGATCAATCAGATCTTTTTTTTTCCACCAAGGATCTTGAAAGTAGAATGAAAATCCCAGACACTAGGGCTCACCAATCTCTAGAAGACATGGAATACTTACCTATAGAATTGTGCATTCTGAGATTTGCTCTCCCCATTCTTCATTTAGCTCTGTGAGACATAAGGGTCTTCCCAAAGATGTATTTATTTAGTTTAGAGGAGGCGAGAGGGGGAGGGAGAGAGAATTTCAAGCAGACTCCCTGCTGCGTGTGGAGCCCGACGTGGGGCTCAATCTCACGACCCTGAGGTCATGACCTGCGCAGAAACCAAGAGTCGGACGCTCAACTGACTGAGTCACCCAGGTGCGCCAGGTGTTTTTCTAATTGATTTCTATTGCTTGTTATCAAATGTACCTTAACTGATACAAGCAAAGGAGTACTCTATTCCACTCCAAAGCAAGTGACTCTCTCACAACATCCTATCTGGCAGATATCACTATGACAGTACAGGCATTTAGTTGTAGTTAAAATAAATTTACACCTTGATCGAAGTTGGCTGCTCACCAGTAGGAAGCTGCTGGTGCACTGTAAAATGTAGGAATGTGGATGAGAGTTACCAACCCGGAAAGAACCCAGGTTGCTGGGGAATAGGGCACAAAACCAAAACGATCAAATTTTATGGCGATAGCGATGAAGACATAATGTTATAATCATCTACATGATCAGATACGAGGAGCTGGGAAAATCTGGCTTGCTGGCAATGTAAATGGAGGAGACGTGAGGGTTTCTGCGGAGTCTAATCTCCCTATAAGCTAACATGATGAGCACTAATAAACCGATCAAATTTCCAGATCTTGATAGGTAATAATGACACTGCAGCTTGTGTGGATTAAATATTATTTGAAGTATGGTGTCTGCATCTGTTGTCATTCTGTAAGGCTGACACTGATTAGAGATCACCAAGGAGAGGGCTGCAAAGGGGTAAGAGATGGATAAGCCATGTGACATGAGGAACCATTCACAGAATCAGAGATATTTGGTTTACAGAAGGAAAGGCTGAAGAAGGTCCAGCTACTTCATCACATATTTAAAGAACAAGGACATGAAAGAAAACCTTCATTGAAATTCAGGAGATGGAAGTAGGAACAGTAGAAGAAAGCCAGAGAGAGGCAGAATTTAACCGAAAGGATAGCTTGCTATCACAATTTTATATAATAAGGTGCCTCACCAACAATATAATATGACACCCAACCCAGAAGTAGGCTACCCTCCCTGGAAATATTCTCAAAGAAGCTAACCGTCCCCGGCTATTTTAGAAAGTGCTTCCACGTTGGATGGATGAGTGGCACAGAGGACATGCCAGTCACTTTCAGGACGAAGATGTGGTGCTTTCTGGGCAGGTCCTCTCACTCACCATCCGAGGGATTTGAGTGACTATGTTAATTCCTCCTGGGCTCTTCAGCCCTATCCAGAAGAAGCAGGAGACTAAATTAGATGGTCTCAAGGTCCCTCAAATTGCAAAACCCTAAAACTCACAACGGAGAGGGAAGAGGACTGCAGAGGAAGTAGGGTAGGCTCACAGGTAGGAAAGAGGAGGGAGAGAGAAAGGAGGAAAGAGGGGAGGCTGATGTTTGCAATGGGAGAAAGAAAGAGAAAGAATCAAAAGGAGAAAAGAGAAAGATGGAAAGAAAATGGAGGGTTCTGCCCTTCCCCAGCAACTCCCAGGCCTACTTAATAGCTCCGTCTCCACCTTCTTTATTGTTCAGCTATTTTGATAAATTTCAGCTGGCATTAACGTAGAGCATGTGCTCAATACCATAGTTTTAACTTCCAATTCAATTTTATTACTGAAGGTGTCTTTTTTTTTTCCCCCCCCAAACAAGGGCTTCTCTGAGACCCATTGCATTTTCCTTTTATATTCATCACCTATTAAAGGTTTCCAGGAGCCCCTAAATTTCCCATTTATGCTGATGCTCCCATTTGGTATGCTGAAGGTACTTCATTGCCATTCGTTATGAATGAGCTCCAACAGTATTGCAACAGCGCTCAGCAAACAGCTCCTGACTTTCAGGTGTCATTACATGCAAGTTAAACTAAATGGATGAATTTTTAGCAGGAATAATGTAGTTCATGTTGACATTATTCACAGCTTTCCCAAGAAGACAGGTATTAATCAGACAACACTCGTGTAGGTCTCAGTATATAAATATTTGGGCGTCTGGCTAAACAGTGCCCTAACCTTTAAAAGGCATATAGACCTTATGCTTTAAATAGGATCATCAGTATAAAGGGCAATTTAGGACAAATAAAAGGAAGAATCTTTGCACAGGAGTATGGATGTATATGGAACCCATTATCTCAAGAGTTTAAACAGAATACCAATAAAAATAAGTCCCCAAGAAGCATCTCGGTAAGTCAGTAATCACAAAGTTCTGTGAACTCTTCCTCCAAAGTCATTCATGTCTTTCTGTCTTGTCCTCTCTTTTGCACTGTCTTTACCCAACATACATTTACTGAAGCCTCAGAGGAAATTTAAAAAAAAAAATAGAGAAACTCAGGTGTTATTTCTGGAAGTGTACAATCTAGAATGTGGGATGTGGTATACAACAAGAGATGAACAGGAAAGCATGTAGGCACAGGCTAGGTGCTCCATGAACAGATGAAGCCGTGAGTACTGCAGAAATTAAGAAGAGACCATTTCTCAGAGCAAGAGCACTTCCTGGAGATGGGTGAATTTTGTATGGCCATCGTGCAGGGAACGGGAGCGGATAAGCCATCAGGATGGAAACTCTATGAACCAACCTGTGAAGGTAGCCAAGGGTATGACACCATTTTGAATAACTCGGCTTTCTGGGTGGAGAACAGAGTTCACATGAAGATGCTGGAGGTGAGCAAAAAGATAAGAAAGATAAGAATTTGGGAACCAGATATCAGAAGCCTTGACCAGCAGGTGGAGGAGGTGAAACTCCTCTGCAAGGGGAGAGGAACCACCAAGGCCAGAAGTTCTGACAAGAAGCAACAAGGACCCAAGCTGAGAGCAATGATGGGAATGGAAAGGAAGGAACAAATGTAGAAGACACTCTCCTCTTCCCTTCTAAATCCCACTGCTGCTGGGTTCATCTTCTTTATCATCTTGCTGGTCTTCCCCTTAAAAGTCCTCATTGTACCCCACACAAAATCTGAGCTCCTGCTTTTGGCCTCCACCATGTTCTTCCAGTATCTTGCACAGACCTGGCTGCAGGCTCACTTGCCCTGTCCCAGAACCCCTCCACTGCATTCAAGCCATCGGGGGCACAGCTATGCACCCAGCACACACCAGCCAGACTGTCAAAGCATAGATTTCTACTATTGTTCTAAGTCTTAGATGAACCCTAATCTTATACCTGGGCAGAATTAAAACACAAATCATTATAACTTCCCTGAATCACAATTCAGAAGTAAACCTCTATGAACAATTTACCCTGCATTTTTTTCTTTAGATGAAAAATTTTAATAACTAATCTTTCCCTGGGCACCTGAGTGGCTCAATCAGTTAACCATCCAACTCTTGATTTCAGCTCAGATCATGATCTCAAGGACATGAGACTGAGCCCCATGTCAGGCTCTGTGCTGGGCATGGAACCTGCTTAAGATTCTCTCTCCCTCTGCCCCTCCTCACCTTCTCTCTCCCTCTAACAAAAACAAAAACAAAAATAAAAATAAACAAAACCACTAACCTGTCCCATCAAACTACACCAGCTTTCCCCAAGGCCAAGGTCTCCTACTAGTCAATCTCTCAACCAAGTCCCTTGGCTGTCTCCTTACCCACCTGCTAGATATCTTGTCATATTTTATATTCCCATATAAAAAATTACCTTAGGAGCCTCCCCAAATCACCAGCACAGAACAGAGCACAAGGTGAGCCATGATTATCCAGTAACTGATTGATTATATGTTTGATTTTCATATATGGATGTTCATTTCATTCTAGGTTACTGAAAAAGAAGGACATTTGGAAACATTCCTCATGCCAAGGGGATAGCTTCAGAGTACCTCAGGGTCCAAGGGTAAGATCAACCAGTTCATTGGACTAACAGAATATTTCATTCTCTTATTTTGCAATGATAAAAGAAGAAATAAAAGTCCATGAGAGAGAACACGAAAGGTGCAGTTGCTTGAAGCAGAGCCACTGTGGTAAGGGCCGCCCACAACCAGCCTGAGAAAAGACACCAAATTCCTGCCCATTTAGGCAAGGACATCAGTGGCTCTCCAGAGATTTATGAGTATCAAACCCACATAAAAATTATTTGGTTCTCTCTCACATGCATATGCTGCATTTTACAGGAGGTAAAATTAGGAGCACACTCTCACTTTCTACTGAGTCCCCAGGACAATGGGCCCCGACTAACCCCACTCTGCAGCGGGGTCTCTAACCACTGAAGCTGGTCTAGCAGAGGTTGGGGAAGGGTGAGGGGAGTTTCCAATCAGGCCAAGCTTAGTGAACGGAGTTTGATAGAGAGCTCAGCATTTTAGTGGCAAGGTCTGCATTTTAGCATCAAAAGAGACAGAGGTAATGGCACATGCTTCCCTCGGCATCCCTCGGCATCCCTCTGCTCTAACCCGAGAAAGGTCAGAAGTTACAACTAGCCAATGCGTGTGTGGAGTGGGGAGGGGGGAAGGAGGTAGAGGTTGACAGAAGACATAAAATAAAGTTCCATGCCCTTCTAATGGACACTCCAGCAAAGCAAGGGAGCAGCTTCCCTGTTGAATGCAGCTCAGAAGTTTAACGATTACATGACTGCACGTATGCCTGACAGAACAGCACCTGTTTTGAGAGACTAAAGAGATCTCCAACTTTTTACTCTCCAAGAGTAAGCTGATAAACAATGAGGCTTACAGAAAATTTCATCCAATATCAGGGGTAAAACTAGCCCTGCAGAGACTGACTTTGCAGGGGCAATTTAAAAACCAATAATAAGGATGCCTGGGTGGCTCAGTCATTAAGCATCTGCCTTCAGCTCACGTCATGATCCCAGGGTTCAGGGATTGAGTCCCACATCAGGCTTCCTGCTCAAAGGGAGTCTGCTTCTCCCTCTGCCCTTCTCCCTGCTTGTGCGTGCTCTCTCTCTCTCTCTCTCTCTCTCTCTCTCTGACAAATAAATAAAATCTTTAAAAAATAATAAAAATTAAAAAAATTAAAAACAATAATAAGTTGCTTTATAATCGTATCTGACATATCTGCTTTTAAAGTACTGGATGCAGGGCCCCTTGGTGGCTCAGTGGGTTAATTGTCTGCCTTAGTTAAGCCATGACCTGGCTCAGGTCATGATCCGGGAGTCCTGAGATCAAATCCCATATTGGGATCCCTACCCAGCAGGGGTCTGTTTCTCCCTTTCCCTCCTCCCTGCTTGGGCTCTCTCTTGCTCTCTCTCTCTCAAACAAATAAATAAATTTTTAAAATAGATATAAAAATATATAGAAAATATAAATATTTTCTATTTATTTATATAAATGTTTATGTAAATGTATGTGCGTGTTTATATTTTATATATTTATATAAAATACTTTATATAAAAATTTATTTATATATATATATATACACACACACACATATAAATGTTAAAGTACTGGTTCTGTATGTAAGACTGTGTAGGAAAGAAAGTTAACAGTAATAACACGAGTTCAAATTCTTCCTATAGGGGAAGAGTTGAAGTAGGAGGAGGAAAAAGTAAAAAAGGAAATCTAATCTCCTCCTACGAGGGATTTCTCCCTCTATTTTTGTGTGCAGAGATCGGGCTAAGTCCATACGTGCCAACACTCAAGCCAAGAAAGTGTCACTAACATCGCTCTGCTTTCTATAGGATGCAAAAACTGAGAGCTCAAAGGAATAAACCTCCGAGGCTCCCAAAGAAAGCCATGCACAATTTTAGTGACTGTAGTCTCATTCATAAGTTAAATACACTGTAATACATAGAAACAGTCTAAAACCAAGCATAGGTGAATGTACAATGTACCTCGCACTAGAGGCTGCAGCACAGGGTTTTGTGGGGCAGCGTAAGGCTTCGGGGGTGGAGAAAAGCGTGCCAACCATGGGTGGGATTCGGGATTCAGATCCATGGTCTGTGTGTGTCAAGGAAATGGGAGCTGTTTGAATTACGGGGCCATAACTCCATCGAGAGATCCTGAGGACTGCATAAACCACTTGAGCCTACAAAAATTACTGCCCCGTATTTCAGTCACCTGTGGTTTGTTCGATGAGTTATTTACTGGCTGCCTCTGCACAGTCTGTCATGTCAAACTTCAGACTTCAGAGAATTTCTTTGCAATCCGATCTTTCATCTTAGAATCTGTCCATTCCTGTAACCAATCTTTATTGAGCATTTGCTACAAGTACTGTGCTTTGGGATAAAGGGATTATGCCGTTCCTTTCGGACCTCTACCTACTTGCAAACCCTAAACCCTTAAAGTTATCCAACACAAGAAATCAGACATCCTACAGCCAGCTACAGAGCCCCGCCTGGGGGACAAACACCCCACAACGAGTAGAACAAACGTCTGATAAGGATACAGCCATGTGTGTTTGTGCGTGGGGTTCCCATCCTGTTCCATCCCGTCTTTAAGAGTTGAAGCTCATATGCGTTCATAGGAAAAGCTGCTGCACAGTGACTTGCAGAAGCTGCTTTTAAGGAGAAAGGGGTTGATCTAGCGGATGCTAAGATATAAGGTACAGGCCCCCAGTCAGCCCACACCACCTGCCGCCAAGCAGCTGCTGGAAAACCTTGACCTTCCCTGTCACAGATGTGCTCTGTGGCCATTTTAACCCTTTCAAGACACCTCTTGGCCTCCTTTATCCCTTCAGTGCTAATGGAATGAAGCTAAGATGCTCTTGGTGGAGACTGGGTCCTTGACAGCGGGGGGTCATCTCAGAAAGATGAGGCTTCAGCCCTACCTTACACTTATCACAGCTCAGATCGTGAGACCGCCATTTTTTTAAAAGAGTTTATTTATTTATATGACAGAAAGAGAGATCACAAGTAGGCAGAAAGACAGACAGAGAGGGGGGGAGGAAGTAGCCTCCCTGCTGAGCAGAAAGCCCCATACGGGACTCGATCCCAGGACCCTGGGATCATGACCTGAGCTGAAGGCAGAAGCTTAACCCACTGAGCCACCCAGGCACCCCGAGACCACCATTTTTAAACATCCAGGCTTCTGGAAGTCTTTTTAACCAAAGAAAGACACATTTCCTCCTTTCTTTGCTGGGGAGAGGGCACCCCTGGAAGTGTGACGAGCTAGAAAGGTTAAGTCACCTTCAGCATGGCAAAAGCCGGAGAATAGTAGAGAGAGGCTCAGAAGGCTCCCTCTCTCGCACGTTCCTGCGTTGGAAGGACTCCCCACCATGGGGTCCAAGCCATCTTCTTTGTCCCTTTCTTGTGGTATTTATCAGCATCTATCCTTTACCGGAGTTTTATGTCTTACCTGCCAGTGAAGGTAGAGTCAGTGCCTGATTTATCTTTCTATTCCCCACCATGTCAAAGAAATGAAAGAGAACAGCTTTCTCTTTGGCTGTCTCTCCTTGGGGGAAGTCTGGTGAAAAGAAAGCATTCAGCAGAGAAGACAGAAAAAAAATCAACTACAGTCACCCATTTGTTATCTATGTGAACAGAAGAGGGGAAAAAAATGCCAATAATTTTTTTTTTTTACAACAGCATCATTCCTTCAATGGCGGAATGACAGGTAAAACAAAGTGGCGAATCCATAGGAGCTCTGGAGTTTGGTGTGGGAGGACGGGAAGGGCAGTCGTGGGAAATACGGCAAGCGAGGGAGGCAGGTTTCAGGTCACGGAAAGCCTTTCGTGCCTGTACTTTATCCTGAATATGACGGAAGCCACGTGGCCACTTTCCCTGCTTGAGTAACTTGGCAGTGCTCGCCTCGGCAGCACAGACACTAAAACTGGAAAGATACGGAGAAGATTAGCATGGCCCCTTCGCAAGGATGACACGCAAATTCGCAAATAGCTTGGCATCAAGGAGGGAGAATGGGTTTGAGGGAGGCAGACCAGAAGGAAGGAACCTGGGGAGAAGGCAGCAGCCCCAGACGTTGAGGCTGAGCTGAGGAGGAGATGAACTCAAACTGGCAGCAGGAAGCAGAATCCACAGGACTGGGTGACTCCAGGGGTCTGGCTTAGACACAGAGAGGCTCAGAAACATGAGGGAAAGGGGATTATCAGCTCCCATCTGGACAGGTGGAGACATCCACAGGCAGCATCCCAAGGGCATATGTACAGGCAGCTCTGGGGTTGGAGACGGGAAGTGTGCAGACTCGCTTAGAGACAGGGGCCAGCAGGGTGTGTGGAGAGCTCCTTTGGGCATCGGGCAGTAGGAACCCTAAGAACCCTGCCACTTAGGGGTGTTGTCTCCTTTTTCAGTCATTCCCCCAGGAATTCCCTCTCTAAGGAGTCAAGGTGAATGAAGTGTGTGGGACCAATGGCCATGACCCAGAAGTGAAGTCAATGAACCAGGCATCACCTGTATCTCAGATAGCCTCCAACAGAGAGCCAGGGTCTGTGTGAACGTGGATCAAGGACCTGGTGACAGAATCCGCGTGTGTTCTATGAGAAGGCAGAGCCCGCACAGTTGGCTGAGGATGACTCGGCAGAAGTTAATTAAGTCATGTCTGCTTCAGCACAAGCACTCTCCAGCCTCACAACCTTCTCCTCAAGAGGTTGTGTGGTCTGGTAGCGAACCTGCTAGAACGGTGTAGAACTAGCGGCACACGGCGGGGTCATAACTAAGCTCTTGAACCCCAGCTCTGCTGTTTCCTCGGCAGTGATCCAGGACAAGACAACCAACCTCTGTTCGCCTCCGTTTCCTCATCTATAAACTAGACACAGTGCTGATGGTGATGATGCTGAGGAAAGTGGAGATGATGACGGTCGAAGCAGTGGGGACAGTGACAGCACCTGTCTCACTGGGTCGCTGTGAAGGGTAAATGAGTTCAGGTATGTAGGTGGCCAAGACCACACGGCATTTGGCTGGTAGTGAGTGATATGTAAATGTTAGCTGTTAGTACCTGATGAGTCATGACATTCCCCCGTCCGACATGAGGTGAATCCATAAAGCAGGAAGTGGAATCAGAGTGAGCAGAGAAGTGGAATTCGACCATCAGGAACCATGAGAGGAGGTTTGGACGGGATCAGCCTGAAGACCCCTTGCTTTGTATATGAGGACACCAGGTGGCCTGGCCGGGGAGTTACTGAGACAGTATCCTGAAGACAGTGAGCGAAACGTCCATAACTGCAGGCTGCTGAAGACTTTTCATCTCTCTCCGGCCCATTTGCTTTCACAATCCCTTTGGGGGCTGCAGCTGCCCTTTTCTCCCCTTCACAAGTTCCAGACCCACGTCTCCTGCTGGTTCCTCATGTTCGGTGTGGCTAACCCCAAACACCACGTTCCCCCACGCCTCCACATGGCCTGCACCTGGCCCCGGGCGTCCCCAGTCTCCCAGCACTACCTCCTTCCCCACATCCAGGAGTCAGCACTTCCTCGCACTCGGAGGCGGGCGGTGCCCCTCTCAGGTCCCCCTGCACCCCTGCCCCGCTTCTCACCTCCAACCTTGCTCCAAGCCACTGGGATCAGGCCCAGCTGCTTTCCTGCCACCCCTTGCCTAACTGGTCGCACAGCCAGGCTGTCCGCAGACACATCTTATTTAAGTACTCTTTCCTTGTGTTCCTCCCCAGCTCAGAAGCCCTCCTTACCTTCAGAGGGATGATTCCAAACTGTCTGGTCCAGTCTTCCTCCCCACTTCCCCCCCTCTTACGCTTGGGCCACTAGTGAGTCTGGATTTTCTGTTCCTGAGCAGTCCTCAAATGCCCACGATTGGCCCTGGAATGTGCCAGCTAGCAGGAGGGAGGTCCATAAGGGTGGAGAAGGAAGGAGCAAGGCTTCCACACAATAAACACGGGACACAGGAGGGCCGCAGGAGGGGCCCGGAGCTGCTCCCTGCCACCTACGGCCCTTTCCCCAACCCTCCTGTCTTTCAAGGCTGCCTGTGACATTGTTTTAGTCAGGGTTTCCCTGGATGTTTCCATGCTGAGCATGGGTTACCTAGAGTGCTTGCCCGGGGCCAAACACAACGCCCGGGTAGGTGACCCTTCAGTCTCAACTGGAGATGACCCCTTAAGTCTTCACGATGAGCACACCACCATGAATATAGACCAGGGACCTCGTGGGCACACAGGGCAGCAACACAGTCATTACCATGAGGGAGGAAGCTGGTCCTCTTTCCCTTGTTTTCCAGAGTTTTCTTTCATCCATGGGATCAGCTACTTTAACCTTGGTAGGTTTTGAAAGAAAGGTCTGTGGCGAATGGGAACCAGCCCAGCTAAGAAGTGTCTCATGGGTGCTGACAGTGGCAAACAAAACAGTGTACAAACAAAATAGACAGCCCGTGGGAGAGCGGAGACAGCAATGGCTCTGCCTCTCCTCTAAAAGGAAGGAAGGAAAAAACTATGAAGAATCAAGTCTTGGGATATTCAGTACAACCAGCAGCAAGACATTTGTCTTCTACTTCTGAGAGCACAGTGTGTTGAGAAGGCAAACTTCCTTCTGACACCTCTGAAATCAAGGAGAGCACGCTTCCCTAAGGGACAGACACCAGGCTTGAGTCCAAGACCTCCACACAAGTTCTAGAAGGGTCTGGAGCCAACTTAAGTTGAAGTAGATACAGATTTGTCCCAAAGCCTTTTCAATTATGGGCCTATGTTAATAAGGCTCTATGTTAATAGGCAGGGTTGATTAGTTGGGATTCATAAGTCAAGAGAGAAAGGAGGTCTAAAAACTAAACTGTTGGGGCACCTGGGTGGCTCAGTGGGTTAAAGCCTCTGCCTTCGGCTCAGGTTATGATCCCAGGATCCTGGGATCAAGCCCCGCATCGGGCTCTCTGCTCCGCAGGGAGCCTGCTTCCTCCCCTCTCTCTCTCTGCCTGCCTCTCTGCCTACTTGTGATCTCTCTCTCCCTCTCTCTCTCTCTCTCAAATAAATAAAATCTTTACAAAAGTAAAAATTAAAAATTAAAAAAAAATTAAACCAAATTGTTATCTCTAGAATGTGGGTTTACAGTATTCTCTCCATTTCTACTTAATAGATACTCCCATGGTTCGGGAAGTTTGGGATTTGGATGTTACTGTATTACAATTTGCTCTAAATGCTAAGATGTGAATCATAGTTGGTGAAATTTCTACGTAGGATTCCAAACATCCTAAATGTCTCCCTCAATCCTGACATGCCCAGAGGTCCAGCTGTATTTCGCTGTTCATTGCCAGGCACGTCTGGGTGGAGCACTTAGTAATATTTGTATTTTTAAAAACCTCAATTGACCCCAACTTAGCCACTTGACCCCAGTCTACCTCCCCAAGTCTCTCCTTCCTCATCTACAAAATGGGAATCATAACAGCTTCATCAAAGTGATACAAAAACTCATTTAGACACTATTAATAAAAGAGAAAATTGCTCTCTCCAGGCCTAGTGCCCAGGAACAAGGCCTTAATATGTATCCTGCTCTCACATTCTTCTTTTCTTCTCTCTACTAGTGGACATCACTCCCCAAAAGCTCCGGGCAAGAACTAAAGCCCGGAGAGGGTAGGAGAGCATATTCAAAGACCTGGTTTTCGACTTAAAAAACATTTGTTTGAGGGACGCCTGGGTGGCTCAGTCGGTTAAGCTGTTGCCTTCAGCTCAGGTCATGATCGTGGGGTCCTGGGATCGAGTCCTGCATCAAGCTCCTTGCTCAGCAGGAAGCCTGCTTCTCTCTCTGACTCTGCCTGCTTGTGCTCTCTCTCTCTCTTTCTGAGAAATAAATAAAATCTTTAAAAAAAAAAATTTGTTTGAAATTCTGATCCAAAAGTTATATGCCTAAAAAATTCATTACCTCTGTTTTAATCATACAAGAGCCGTACAAGGAAAAGATCTTCCCAAGCATCTAAAAGGCCACCACTTAACAGTGTTGGCTGCAAAAATTTCAGATTTTCCTCATGAGTGTAAAGTTTAAACGTTCAAATTTGCAAAAGAGAAGCAAATGGGAATAAAGACATTCACAGCAAGCTATTTCATAACCACAAGTTATCATTTACACATCAAATACATACGGCATTGAGACCAAATGTACAGAATTTCCACATTTATATACAGTAATCAACATAGTGCACAATTCAAATCTATCTTACAATCAAGTGTACAAGTTTAAATATGGCTTTATAAACTACTAACAATAACTGTGCTAACGTAACTTATAGGTCCAGAAACACTGGAATGCCACCTCCACATTGAGGCCCTGTTCAGCAAGATGCCATCACTGTATTTGCAAAACAGATGGTGCAGGTTCAATGCTTCTAGGCCGCGTCCACCCATCAGCCCCCAAGCAGCTGAAATGTGGGTCTGAATGAGATCAACCTCAGTCCTTCCTGCCTCAGATATCTGGAAATAAATCCATGCATCTTCTACACATTTGGAGACGTGGGGTTATAAACAAATAGAAGAGAGATATATAGTCAGTGAGACAATGATTACCAGGAATTATCGGAACATGCTTTTCAGATGGGTACCGAAATTCTCAAGCAATACATCCCACATTTGCATAATTTGTTTTTCTTCCCCTCTTTTCTTTTCTTATTTTGCTTAAATCCATGGACTGTGAAATCTTCCAGAAATTTTCGAAACATTCTAGATCAAGTGGTCCCAAAACCAGAATTAAAAATAGCTCTTTGCTATTCTCTTCCCCAACCAAAAATGCCCATTTTCAGTAAAAATAAATACACACATACATCCATTCCTTGACCTACGATCATGCCTATTTTACATACGCTTTTCCACAAATGTTACACACACATTCCTTAATCAATTGCAGCCTTCTAGGTGCTAGCCCTAAATACACCTTGCCCTGCTCCCTAAACTCTATTGAGTACAGGAGAATAGTCTTTGCAACGTTCTATGTTTGCCATGGTTTTTAATGTATGTATCAGTACAGCAGTGTGAGCAGTGTGTGTGTGTGTTTACAAATAAATATACCAAAGGGCAAGTTCAGAAAGTTTTACTGTGGGGTGAATGAGCACAAAGGTTTAGAGACCGCTACCTCAATGCAGATGATTTGGGGTGTCTCCCTCTAAAATACATCTATAAAACAAATATACATTACTTTGTACATTTTTTATTTATAAAATGGAAAGCATATGCCACAAACCCTTTTGAGAAACTAGAAGGAAGTTCCAGAGTCAAAGGAACGGGGTGGGGGCCAGCTCTCTGCTCTTAGCTGTCCCCCAACTTCCCAGACTTGGCTTCAGGTGGGACAATCCCGGAGCTTGAGCGTATAAATTAAGACAAAGATCAATGCTACTTCAGTGCTCCCTGCACCATCTTTTGTAGTCTTTTGTATACCCACAAACAATCCTTCCCTACAAATTGCTTGTGTTTTCGATTTATAAGCCTGGATTTTGTACTGTGGCACTAACGCCACCACTGAGACAACTTTTGATGTGCCTGACACATTCTAACACAGCCATGCCACATGGCTGCCTGAAGCCGTCACATCTGTCACCCTTTCCTCCTCTCCTCCCACTCCGCGAAATCCTAATACCACCAAGTGAAGAATTCGGACCCTCATCCTCCCCACCATGACCGCCATCACCGCCGTGTGAGTCTTCGACCCTCCGCGGGATGCACATCTCTGGGGAAAACACATGTTTACAAGAAGCATGATCCCGTGAGACGGATTACTTGAGGTAATCGTTTTGACAGGAGGAACAAAACATGTCACCCCGGCGGAAGCAGAGATTCCTCAAAAATTTGAGCACTGTTTTTAATCTTATTGCTGCAAGAGAATTCAGATACGATTTGCTTAAAGTAAAAATACAATCATCTGGACGTGGGTTGTGTACGAATAAGCCAAATGGGATCTCTTATCGAGAGAGAGAAGCAAACAGGGCACAATGCTTCCAGTTCTGAACAACTGTTAGAGGGAAGAGTCTACATTGCTCTTCTGTTCTGTTTTGTTTAAGAGGAGGGAGATGGTGAATATCCAAAGCATTTCTCTTTCCTAGCCCCCCACTGAACAACTGCATTCTCTCTGCTATCTGTTTAGCCACAGCTAATTAACATGGCAATTCAGGAGCTGAATCCTATTGTTTTTAAAGCCATAGGTAATTTTTAGAAAGCACTAAAGAAAGGAAAAGGTTTGACTATCATTGATAAATGAGTTGCTCTATTTCAACCACAAAGTAAAAAATAATAATAATAATAATAAGTGTGCTTGCAAGGGTAGGGGCGGGGGAGAGGGGAATTAGTCATATTTAGCAATACTACTTTTTATAAAATTAGCCATTATCATAAATATATATTGCTCTGCTATTAGTGGATTGCTTCAAAATATTTAAAGCTGCAGTCAGGAACAACAATTTTTAAAAATCCAAGAAGGCCATCAAGTTCATTGCTGACATTATTTAATTACATAAGAACACTAAAGTCTCTACCAATCTCTTATTCTAGGTAACTTGTTTCTCCCACTAAAATGATCACGAGTGTTGGTGCTGACTAGACCACATTCATAAGTTAGTTTATTATTGCAATGGGCCCCTCCATTTATCTAAAAGTTTTACAATTTGGGGCAATAATCTTCTTGAAATTTGAGCATCCCTCCTCGTCATAATCTAGCCAGCAACAGAAGTTTCAGAAAGCCTTGTTCTGGGGACAAGTTCCCCACCTTAGCAAGAGCCAGAATGCTTGAGGGGGTCACATTGTCAGCCCCAAGAGAGCTGAGTCACTTTCCTTTAAGCGATTTTTCAATTTCCTCTGTAACTGTCGCTCAAGACCAAGGTTGATACATTACTCATTCCAGTTATCTTATCCTGAAGGTTAAGGAACCTTAAATAATTTTCAGACATTCTGTCAAGTCAGGGACTAAAAACCCAAGTTTCTGGTAAGGAATTCCAATGAAGAAAACATTCATGATGTGTTTGCATTTACTCCCGTCACTGGCTCCAGGCAAGCGGGACCTCCAGTCCCACCCACCAAGGGGATCCTCTCAAACTTTGCCAAGCTTCATCCAGACCACTGGAAGCAACTGAATAAAGGTCAAGCACTCCACAATCATACATAATGGATGGCTGAACTTATTAAGGATGGGTTGCCGGAGTTCAGCGTTCAGACTTGGAAGTATTTGTCCTCAAATGTACTTTCATCAGTTCTTGTTCAACTTACACAGCCCTGCACATATGGAAGAGCAACGAATCTTGGATGATAGGAGCAATAAAAATCCCTTCACCCTGTAAAAAAAGAAAAAGACGACAACAGCGACACAGAAGAACCTGAGTAGTTATCTATCAACAAAGGCACCATCCTTTTATTGAATATACACTCAACAATTATCCTATGAATGAATGGATGGATGGATGGATGGACGGATGAATACAGGAAAATGTGCTTGTACAGACCTTTTCCTATAAGGAACAATCCAGCCTCTTCTCTCCTACCTGACGCCGCCCCCCCTGCGGGTCAGCCTACCCATGCAGAAGTGGTGGGCTCGAGAGCTGAGAGGAAGCTCACAGGGCCCTGAATTCATTCGGATAAACCAACTTTTTAGATGGTTTAAGGATAACTGACAAAAACAATAACAATAAAGCCTTGTCAGTTTCAGAATGCCAAATCTGTCAAAACAAAGCTATTTTCTCAATGAATGCAAGACACCTCTTCTCCCTTCCTTCCCTGTCACTCAACACACACGGCATGGATAGTAAGAAATTCTCTTGCATGCACGTCCCATACCAATTTTTCTCCTCTCTGAATAGGTCAAAGGCAAGAAAAGAATGAACACTAATCATGGGAACTTTTAAACGCTCTTTTTATACAGAAGGTTTCTTCAACTGGGGTCCGTGAGCGCCTCAGGAATCCGTGGATGATTTCAGGTCTCTAAATCTGCACTTCTGGGTAAAATTTTGTGTATTTTCATATATATATTTTTCTGGTAAAAAGGCAGAGGGCTTTTATAGGATTCTCAGTGGCATCTCCGAGGTCAATTTAAAACCACTGCTTTTTAGCACGTGGCCTGCTTTTGGGTAGACCTTTCCCATGCAGCCATCAGGGAAGGAGATGATGATGAAAGCTGTGTTTCTAGAGGGAGGGGAGATTATAATGAGCTAAGAAGTCTTCTTGCAGAATGGAGGAAGCTGGGCCTTAAGAGGTGGGCATGAGTTGGGCCAGCGGACAGAAAGGGCAGGCGTTTCAGGAGAGAGGCTAGCATAAGCAGAGGCAGAGGGGGGAAATGAGGTATGTCTAGGCAATGGCAACCAATCCAACCTGGATGCACTGAATGGCTCACATGGAGGAGCCGTGAGAGACACCCCAGGGAAGGAGAAGAAGGAAGAGGGGAGAATACCAGGCCCCAGGGAGCGGCCCTCACCCTGAGGCAATATGGCACACCCTCAGGGCCAGAGCTTTTTAAAAAAATTAGTGGTGATGGGTAGAACGGATCAGGGAAGTGACCAAGCATTTAAAAGAGGCTACCACAGAAGTCTAAGGAAAAGAGGATGACCTAACATGAGGGTGCCATGTCTGTTCTGTTCCCCACTCCATAGCCAGGGTGGATCCCAGGGCCAGGCCCAGGGTAGGTGCTCAGTAAACACACAGTGAGGGAGCATATGGGCATGCATTCTTAAAAGATAAATAACAAAGAATAAGGAGTCTTGGCTACTTGCTATCATTCGCACAGCCTAGCAGTACCTTGCAGAGTAAACCCTAATGAAAGATCGCTTAGATTGGCCTGGACCGGACTGAATGGACATGGAGGACAAGAGCGGAAGACTCTAAGCACTGTTGGAGAGAGACTGGGGACAAGCTGGCTCCATGGGAACAGAGCAATTTCTCAGGGGACGTGGGTTTTCAAAGGAAACCAAGTCAAAATGGTGCCATGGCAAGAACCATCTAAGGCCGGGCGAAAGACTTCGGTTCGGATCCTGCCCTGCAAATGAACACACGTGTGATGCAGGGCCAATAACAACCTCAAAGGCTCTCTTGTAAGGGGCTTCCTACAACCAACCCATGGCCCAGCCATACACTGCTTAATTCTACACTTTCTCTCAAATAATCTAGACAAGACCCATGAAGCTAAAATCCCTAGCTCTTCCTTTCCTTGAACACTACTTCAGGAATCCTATCCCAATACCTAATACCACAGCATACACAGGCAGGGTTCACTGGAGCGTCAGACTGTAGTTGTGATTCAAGTCCAAGTTGCTCTAAGTCTATAATCAGTCACCTGGGTAGCCCTTGGCCTCAGGAGCATCACTGTTCACAATTCGTTACATTACAACAACAAAATGGCAAACTCTGAAGATACGGTTTACCTCTGCATAAATTTATGTTGTCCTTATATCTACTCTGACATATGCAGATACTGTTGCTGCTCCTCAATCCTGATGAGTGGGGATGAGGGGCAAAGGGAGAGGGAGAGAGGGGAGAAATTTATTGGGATAAAAAAAGAACAGGTGGCTAGCGCGGGTCTTCTGCCCAACCTAGAACGTCTGTTAACATTGAAGATCACACTTTCCTTAAGTTACTTTCCAGTAAAAAAAAAAAACAAAAAAAACACAACTTGAACAAGTAAGCCAGATAACCAAAATGTCCCCTAATTTCTTGTTATTTTTTTCTTGTAAGTAGCACCTGTTCACCATAGTGGAGAACACTTCAGATCTGGGGAGCTTAGGAATGAAAAATAAAATCAAAATTAAAAAGATAAAATTAAAGCCCTCCCAATAAAGCCTACCCAGGTCATCCAAACCACAGCGAGTCTGTCTTGGTTATTTTGTTTCCATAACCCACATTGGAAAGGTCAAACCTGGGGATATAATTCCAGGGTTCCAAATTAAGTTACACCTACAAAATGTTTGGCTACCCAGTCATGAGCTGTCAGGCTGGTACCCAAGACTCCAAGTGGTAACGTCCATTCAAGCCCGAAAGGCACCCGGATAGAATGACAATGAACATTGTCTCTCCATGTCTCTCCAAGCAATGCACGATTAAAAAAAAAAAAAAAATGCAACTCTACACAATCATACTTAATCATTCTTGAAGTAAAGATACAACACACCTGGTGCTATAAAGTAAGAATAAATCATAGGCAAAATTCCAAACACAACTCTCTCCAGCTAAGAGTGGGGACAAGGCAACTCGGTCCTTGCATGGATGGGTCAACAGTCCATCTGTTTGTCGAATTCGCATTTCCAAGCCCAAAGTTTCCCTAGTCACACGGAACAACCACTGGCTGGCCTTGGAACACACTCATTAGAGACAGAAGCGGACAGTCCTCCCAAGTGACCCTGGAGATGAAACACGATCCTCCATTCATAGCTTCTGCACCACATTTTCATTAGGCACCAAACAGTCCTCTCCAAGATGAATGGTTTTAATAAGATACTAACAACCAGGTTTCCTGTGCAGTAAGAATGTCCAACTCAGGGCATCTCCTACACGGTTGCTTCAATGGTAAACAGCCTCGGCAACTCTCCCTCTTTACCTCTCAGTGGAATCCACAGCATTTTAGGATGTTTTTTGCAAAAGCCATATTCAAAGAGTCTTTGTCAAGCAAAGAACATGAACATGTCCCAGCACATGTTGCTGTCTTTAAAGTAGTGTCTCTTGAGCCCCTCAACGCATAACCATCGCCCCGTGAGCCCGCTGTGATCAGAAGCAAAGCAGTTCTGGTTGCAGATGTGAATCTGAACACTGACTCTCCTGCCCAAATCCACGACCATTACCGCAGCATCTTCACCCCCTATTTCACTGGAAAATGTTGTAAGTCACCAAAAATAATATCTTCAGAGACAGAGGGCCTTAGCAAACACAGTAACCCCAAGGGTCCCTGTGCTCCACGGGGAAGGAGAGGGAGCACAGGGAGGCTATGGGAAATCCTTAAGAAACATTAACGTTTGTCCCCGGCATTGCCTTCCTCTCGCAGGGCAATGGCTGAGAACACCGGAGAAGTTGCATTAGGAAAACTGCATAGAGTGTGCACTGCACGAAGTGCTTTGATGCCCGCGCCGTGATTCTCTTCACACTTCATCATTTCAGCACATCTCGCAAGGTCTGTTTTCAAAAAAAAACATTACAAACTGGCAAGCATCTGCTTAGAAAAATCAGCCAAATCCTTTCCCCTCCACTTCCGTGAAATCCATCATGTTCCTGAGCTTTACTCCTTTCAGATAAACCAAACACGGGCAACGTTATTAACGCTCGGGAGTCGACAAAGGACAACACTCCAGCGTGCGTTCAGGCAACGAAAGAAAGACTTCTGCAGACACACAGAACTGAAGACTGTTTGCAGCTGATGATGAGCTGTGAGGGCATGTTCAAGGTTCTCTCCACCAAAGAGTTCGATTCAAGCAAGATCACAGGGAAGAACGAGGACCGAGTCCCAGCTGTGCCTCTGCGCGTGTTTCGTCTGCTCGGCTCTGGCGAGTGACGGCGGCTGCTGCTGGCCGGACGTGGATCCTTTGCATCTCCGCACGTCGGAAGCACAACCGAGAAGAAAAGGTGTTTACGTCGCAGCTCTTCCAAGAGGTTTCAAGCGCCGAATGTTACCCCATGAATCCTCACAACACCCCTGTGAGGTAGGTAGGTGGAGAGTAGTGTCATCCCCACCTTACAGGTGGGGGAAATGAGGCACACGAGAATTAAGGGACTTGCCCAAAATCACACAGCTAGTCACTGGCAGGACTGAGAAGAAAACTTATACTGATTAGCACCTAGCACAGTGCTTTGCACGTAGTAGGTGTTCACTGAATATCTAGGGATTTTATTTGAATTATCGCAACATACAATATACACACATAAAATACAAGCAGCCACCATAGAACCCTTGTCTCCTACATGTCTCCTGATTGATGACTTCTCGGGTTACTTCGAACCCACGTGAAGCAAGGAAGGGCACTCGAGAGTCCGTCTCACAGCTAAGCCCTCGGGCTGAAGGGGATCTACGGAATGGGGATCCACAGACGACCTGTTCTTGCCCCTGCTCTGCCACAGGATGTTAGTTTTCTAATGAAAACAAAAATGGATTTCAGGAACCATGCTGACATTTTTTGTTTGTTTGTTTTTTTGCCTGTTTTAAATGGAGCCATCTTAATGGTTCTGTGTTTCGTTTGTACAAAAAGAAATAAGGCTGCTATAGTCCAGTTAGCTTGTGAGAAGTGTGCCAAGCACGAGGATCTCCTCCCAGCTGAGCTGGATTTCTACCTGGGAAACTGGACCCCCCAGGAAGTGGCAGCTCGGGCAGAAGACGGTCAGCGAGGCTGAACATCACTTGCACTGTTCGTGGTCTGTGTAGTCATCCATGTCCACGTCGGAATCAAAGAGCGAGTGTCCAGTGAAATCCGTGTCTGGGGTTCTGGAAAAACTGTTCTCTGCTCCCTCATCTTCAAAGGTCTCTGTCCTTGAGTAAAAGCTGAAATCCAGCAAAGGCGTGTGGGTTTTGCTGCCTTCGCTGCTCTCCTCAGACTCGTAGATGGTGTTGTCGTCATCGTGGTGCCACTCGGGCCAGAATTTCCTCCTTATCCTCTCACAGTACATGGCCAGGTTGATCAGTTCACCTGTTGGGGGAAAGGGGTAAGGAAAGTCAGGGCTAATTCTCAAAGGCAGCAGTCTACCAGTTAGCCACTTGGCCTGGGGAATTCATTGGGAAGAATATGGTGGGGGAGACATTCACAATATTTTTCCACAGAGGGACCATCGGATATTTAGGTTTTCACGCGTGCAAGAAGAAAGGTAAGCAGGAAAAGTCAAATTCGTGAGTGGGCTGAGTGAGATTAAGGAGGGAGTCCTATGGTGGGTAGTTTATCCAAAGTGGCAGCTAAACAACCCTCATTTGGCCGTGTCAAGCATTTTATTATTTTATGTTTGGTTATCAAGAGAACTGGTGCTTTGACTGGTTCATATTTGAATTAAAATATAGCCCATGGAAATACACCAACTATTAGTTGGATTAAGTCAGTCAGAAATAATCATTCGTTCCACAAATATTTGTAGTGTTATTAAGGACTGCGTACTATGTCACATAGTTGGAAAAAGTTATGTTAAGATGTAAATAATCCTAAATAAAATGGATAACTCAGAATTCTCTGTGGATGAGTGTACCCACAGGCACATTTAGTAAAACAGGTTTTTAAATATTTTTTTAAATAAAATGGAACAGCTATACCCATAATTAAGTTCCCACTCAGTCACTGGGCTACTTCTTTTCACGTGAATCAAAAGAACACTTTTGTTAAGTCACTAAAATTGTCCAAGCGTTCGTCTGAAACACAACACAGAATAGGACATTCATTTCCTAATTCCTGATGAAAAAAGCAAGAGTGAGTTTTTGCCTTTGATCCACCAGATGGCAGCATTGCTTACAAACACATAATTAGTCACTATCCTTTTCTGGATTTCCTAGCCCTAAGAATATTCTTTGGATGTTTGTTTTTTAAAAGTTATATAAACATCTCATTATACAGGTAATCCAATGTTTCACTGCTGAAATTAGAAAATAATGGATACACCAAAAATAAAAGAATTACCAATAATCACAACTGTAATAACATTTTTATGTTCTTTCAGAAATGTATAGACATATATATACTTACATATATTTATACTTGCTATTTAAGCATTTACTATATATATTGTTTCTTATGCTACTTTTACCCCCTTAAGAACCTGTAGTAAAAAACTTTCAATTTCACACTATTACCTGATGACTGCACAGTAGCTCATTATTTAGATGTACCATTGTTTATTTTGTTTTTACCATACCCCCTTTATGGCCATATAGGTTGTTTCTGTATTAATGGGTCTATTGATTATAGCCTTCAACTACTCTATTTTCTATCAAAGAAGATAAGACATTCTCATTTTGGAAAGTGAGAACCCTGTATATAAAAACGGTATAAATAGATAAGGGAGAAAACATAAGGCTCCTATAATCTCATCAATCCCAGGTCATCACAATGAACATTTTGGTGGAATTTATTTCAGCATATTTTCTATTTATTTGTCATTATTACCACTTCCTGTTACTTTGCATAACATTATTATACACATTTTCCAACGGAAATTTTTCAAAACTTGATGGCCGCTCTGCTTCAGTAAGCATGCTGCCTATAAAACATGAAGAAGCGATTCCCCTACTCCATGAGCCCTACAAACTGGTGGGCTGATATCGCTTCCAGGGCACTATTTTCAGTTGCCTCAGGTCATAACAGCTCCCCCCATACTAAGAGTCCATTCTGACTGCCCCCTACTCAAGGAATTTACATACACGCCCAGGAGCCAGAAGCCAAGGAGCCACCATCAGTGCTCCCTGAAAAGACGCAGACAAACCCTCCCCTTAGATTCTCCCTCAGGGAAGCAATCAGGAAACACCTCCCTGGGTACTGCTGCCAGTCCCAGCTAACCAAGACTTGGACAAAGCTGTGGAGGCCCCAGCAGGGTTTGGCCAGCGGGATGGGGGGTGGGGGGCAGGCCTTGGAGTGGGAGGAAGTGATCAAAGATGGACTATGGTCACTTCACAGTGGGGTCTGGAGAGAGCTGTGTTTGCCTCAATCAAGACCATTCGCTCCGAGCTGTTTAGCAAGCAGCTAGAAAGTCAGAATCTATTCACGGTATCCACAGGATCTACACCGTATATGGTTCTAGGCGCTTCTCCTGTGGCTGTTTTTTCTACAGCCTGTTGCTTCACTTTTCTTCCAGGAGGGCTGCCCTGCCTTTGTCCTGTGTGACATGAATTCCCCTTCAGCATGCAATAATAAAAGTTAATAAAAATAATAACAGCAAACATGGATATAGTCTCTACTGTGTACCAGGCACTGGTTTGAAGGACTTTAATCATCTGTTGAAATAGTATTTGCAATAATCCTATGAAGCAGAAACTATTATTATCCCCATCTGTCATGGGACCATGGAAGCAACAAAGAGGTTAATTAACTTGCCTAAGGTCACATAGCTAGAAAGCTCCATGCCCTTCACCATGAATCTATTCTCTCCCCCCCCACACATACAGCCTGGTTTGGGAATTAATAACTTCACACTCGTGTCCCAGAAGCTTTTTCTGTAATTCTTCCTGGGGTTTTAAGAATTATGAGGGACGGGTACTGCCCCTCAAAGATAATGAGTTGTCAAGAAGTGATCATTCCATCATGGAGTCCAGAAAGGGACTGCTTTTGATAAGCAAAAACTGGGAGCCCACATACCCATCCTCAAATCCCACCACTGATAAAAACAGTGGGATGGGGGCGCCTGGGTGGCTCAGTGGGTTAAGCCGCTGCCTTCGGCTCGGGTCGTGATCTCAGGGTCCTGAGATCGAGCCCCGCATCGGGCTCTCTGCTCAGCGGGGAGCCTGCTTCCTCCTCTCTCTCTGCCTGCCTCTCTGCCTACTTGTGATCTCTGTCTGTCAAGTAAATAAATAAAATCTTAAAAAAAAAAAAAAAAAAACAGTGGGATGAAAATGAAATGCTATGGCTGAGTTCTACCCCCATCTGACTTCACCAATCCCTTGTGTCCCTGGATTCTCCAGCAGCTGACCCACTCACCATGCTACCGGACAAAAGAAAAGAAAAAAGTTGGCAGTAGAAACTGTGTGTGTGTGTGTGTGTGTGTGTGTGAGAGAGAGAGAGAGAGAGAGAGAGAGAGATGCCTGTGTTAATATAAATGCCTACATTGAAGGTGTGAACCTTTTGAAATAATAGAAAAACTGCATTTTTTTCAAAGTATACCTAATAATGAGATAACAAGGTCACACCAAAAAAAAGGGTAAAAATTAAAGTCTGGTAACCTCCAACGTGGAGGGTGAGGCATTGTAACTACATGTCTGGTGGAATTATAAATTTCTATAACCTTTTTTTTGGATAGTAATCCAGTGCCATCTGTTGAAATGTTAACTGTACCTATCTGTTGGCCCAGAACTCCACTTTTATGTCTCTATTATACTAAGATAAAAACCCCGGTACGTAAAGATGTATGTATATGCATGTCAACAGCATTGTGTCAGTAAAAAATAAGGAAGAAAAGAAAGATGAAAATGACCTGAATGTCTATCAATAGGGATTGATAGAATAAATTACAGTGCATCAATTCTATATATTTTGTAGTTGTTAAAAAGGTATGGCATTCTATTAAATGAAAAGAGCAAGTTATAAAAGTAATGTATAGAATGCAATTCCATTGTTTAAAAATAGTTTTAAAAAAACCCAAAACTATTATATACATGTATGTAAACTTGCATATGAAAAAGAAAGGCAGAAAAAGATTTATTCCAAATTCTTAATATTGATTATTCCATGGGGGGGATATTAGACATGGATAAGGGGAAGTCATAAATCTTTTAAAATATTCCGATTAATCCAAGTTATTTTGACAACCATTGTATTTTTAAAACTAAAGTTCTGATAAGGTACATTAGTGAAGTACTAATGAGTGACTGGTGATATGCTTGGGTGGCTTGAGAGGCCATTTATCAGAAAGCCAAATGGTCCTCGACCCAGAGGTCACTCCCAAAAAGAATTTAAGAGCTTTTCTCTTAGAGGTCCTCCAAATGGAAATATTCCCTAATGCTCTTTGAAAAAAAGTGATTAATTTTTTATCTATCTATCTATATATCTATTTATTTATTTTGCATCACTGCAATTTCTCTAATGTTCAAAAACATTTTGGGGTGCCTGGGTGGCTCAGTGGGTTAAAGCCTCTGCCTTCGGCTCAGGTCGTGATCCCAGAGTGCTGGGATGGAGCCCCACATCGGGTTCTCTGCTCAGCGGGGAGCCTGCTTCCCCCTCCCTCTCTCTCTGCCTGCCTCTCTGTCTACTTGTGATCTTCATCTGTCAAATAAATAAATAAAATCTTTAAAAAAAATGTTTTGTACAATTTGACACTGAAAACGTTGTCTACCAGCCCCAGAACCCAGGACTCTGTTTCTCCCAGCTGCCAACTGTGTGGGGCAGGAATGAGCGTGAGGGAGAAGTGCGGGGTGGGGGTTGGGGGGGGAGAGGGCCAGCAGGTCCCAGCAGCACCTGTCCAGCCCTCAGGCATTAACCAGCAAGTATTTGGAAAACATGGGGCTGGCACCCCCACACGCTTATTACAGGCATTTCCTCGGCACCCCCCACTACTGCAGACCTGTGTGAAGGGCTGACCTCACGGAGAGCCCTGCTTGCTCTCTTCGGCATTCTGTCACAGGGCAGGGAGGGCACAGAGCATATCCTCTTCAGAAAAGTTTGAAATAAATTTGAATGGTGTGACGAAGACACCACCTTCCCCTATATCCTATGCCCTGGCTACATTCTGGACTTGTTCTTGTTTCACATAATTGAAGCTAAAGGGGAGGGGCACCTGGGTGGCTTAGCGGTTAAGCACCTGCCTTTGGCTCAGGTCATGATCCTGGGGTCCTCGGATCAAGCCCCGCACTGGGCTCCCAGGTCGGTGAGCCTGCTTCTCCCTCTCCCTCTGCCTGCTGCTCCCCTTACCTGTGTTTTCTCTCTCTTTCTGTCAAATAAATAAATAAAATCTTAAAAAAAAAAAATAGAAAGCAATTTAGCTATACAGACCAAGAGCTTAGACCTTTTGAGATAGAAATTCCTCAACTAGAAATTTGGCTTAAGGAAATAACCAGAGATAAGCAAGAATATATTTTTATACAATATTCACTAGAGAACATTAGTTTAAAAATTATGTGAAACAAGAACAAGTCCAGAAAGAAAAGATTAATCACATCGATTACAATGTAGCCAGGGCATAGGATATTATCTAACTACTACATATGTTGCTTTAAAGCATATTTAACAACAAGGGAAATGGCCATGATACATAGTTAATTAAAACTACAGGTTTATAAGTGTATCAACATCATGATCCCAATTTTTCTAAAATATACACATACATGTACTTGATGAAAGATGAGGACACCAACCACAATATTAACAGTAGTTCTCTGTAAGTGACAGGGGGACAAGTTCTATTTTTTAATTTTTCTATCTTTTCTAAATTTTCTCCAGCAAGGAAATATTTCATGTATCTACATCTATAATACACAAACACATACTAAGTATATTTTAAGAACGGCTTAATATTCAAAGTCTGTCCTCTTACTCCCTTAAATTAAGGAAAATTTCTCAATATTTTCGATGGTTCTGCTACACTATGTGGCTAGATACTGTAACTAATATCTAGGACCAAAAGCGAATATTATACACACACACACACACACTCACACATGTGGCAAGGCCAACAGTGCTTTGGATGTTCCAAAGCTAAGGCAGAAAACTGCCTGATCCAAGCTTTGATGCTCCTAGATTGCGCCAGTTCGGAAGCATACAGGTGATTCGTTGTTCCTGCTTCCCCTTCCTCTTGTTACTTCTTGGGCAAGTCTCCACCACAGAAAGAGCAAAGGTGGAGGAAGAAGTAGAAACCAAAGTAGTGGCTTGCCTTAGCAGCTGCCATCAGAAGGTTTGGAAGGCCATGCAACCAATGACCAAAATGGGATTTAGAGACCCTCTGTGGACTTTAACGATTCGTGCTACTCCCGGTTCCCAGGGAGAGCTGGAAGCTTCTAACTTGTTTAAGAACCAAAGAACACACAGCTACGTGCCAAAGTCCCTCACACATGGTGGTGTCAGATTCTCCCAAGTGTGTGGATCTTGGGTGAAACTCAAAATTGATCCTCCAAAAAGGCTGACCCATTTCTTTAAAAAGGACACTAAATGTCTTGAGTCCTTCCAGGAAGTAAAAGTGAAAAAGGACAAGTCATAAATAATTTAACAGAAGATGTTTCATTCCTGCAAGAAGGGATTCTATAGAATTTGATAGTTCTAGTCATAATGGATAATACCCAAATGCTTCTGACTGATAACAGATGACGTCAGCTGGGTATGTTCATGCATGTGGGCGTGTGTGTACAACTGAGTGTGTATGGGGTATGTGTGTATAGAAGTATGTAAGTAGATGTGGCAGTGTGTGTGCTTGTTGGTGAGTAAGAGTGGTGGCAGGAAATAGGAAGTAACAGGAATAGAGTGTGGATATACAACGTGAACTAAAGGGAACCAATATATCTTAGATGATTAAAATGAAGAGAAAGTATTTTAAATGCTACAAACATCACCAATAAGGTAACATATTTGATTTACTAACTTCTAACACATTGCAAGACAAGGAACATCTCTGTGCTGATCACATAGGAAATTAAATATCAGTCCATACTACCCCTAGCCTCACCCAGCCGAAGTTCTGGAAAACCTTCAGTCAATGCCTGCTCTATTCCAGCCAAGTCTGGTAATGTATCTGGAGACATCCTCACCAATGGGAGGATCTGGAGAATGACTTCTCCTGTCCTTTACCTGGCCTGAGCTTCTGGGCATGTACATGAATCACACCCACACATACACACACACAGAGCTACAGCCTTCCCCAACCTTCCTATACACCCACCTGTGACCACCATACGTGAGTGTTCACCTGCCTCAGTTTCTTGTCTGATTCTGCCTTGCTTGGTTCTGACCATCCATCCAGCAACATTAAAAACATGCTCTGCACTATTCACTGGTGACCTCGTCTACAACCCCAGCCTTCTCAGCTGGGGCATAAATACCTTGGTCAACTCTGTCACTCCCCTTCCCAAACCCAAATACTGAACTTTGATCCCTGTATCAGCAGCCCCCAGGTACCTGCTCAGGTACTTCTTCAAATTGGAGATGACTCAGGACACCCGGGTGGCTCATTCAGTTTAAGTATCTGCCTTCAGCTCAGGGCATGATCCCAGAGTCCTGGGATAGAGCCCTGCATCAGGCTCCCTGCTCAGCGGGGAATCTGCTTCTCCCTCTCCCTCTGCCCTTCCTTCCCACCCCTGCTCCTGCTCTCTCTCTCTCTCTCTCAAATAGGTAAAATCTTTAAAAAAAAAAAAAATTGGAGCGGACTCCAAACAGTTCCCATTCTCGAGAGGAAGCCTCTCCCAGAGGCCCAGCTTTCATGTGCATTCCACCTGTTCAGTCTGCTCCCCGACACACACATACACCAAGATCTGGTCTTTTGATACCAACCCACGTTGAGCTTACTGTCCCTGCCCCTCGCCTACTTGAATTCAACTCTTGGCTTACCACCCCCCACATATATTCATTCATCCCCTAGGTCTGGTCCCATTCATCCGCACTTCTACCCGCCCTCCCCAGTCCGTAATGTAACTGTGGCAGGCCTTACGGCCAAAATATACAACAATTACTACTAATAATAATAATAATAACATTTTATATGGTATCACACTATAAAACATTTGCGGACATTTCCCCTATTTTTCATAATCTTGAACTTCCTAGCTCTACTACTCTTAATGTATCATCTACAGATACCCACTGGAACAGGAGGAAAGAATGTACTCAAATGATGTAGAAACGTATGTACCTATACCTACACGTGAAATATGTAACACCAGTTCAGACTCAAAAACAGCATCGAGATGGGCAGTGAGTCCATCAGCCCCAGCCCACCATGTTTACTGCCGTACTCCGTAGAACGGAAAGTGGTGAGGCTCGGCACCAATGTCCCACAGAAATTAAGGAAGACCAACAAAATAAGGGCACGAGGTGGAATCCCAGCCCTGTTATCAACAAGTGTTAAGTCCACTGTGTAAGGAGCTGGTGTAATACACAGTACAATTTGCATCAACTTTGTTGAGAACATGGTCTAGGCAAGATGGCAGGTGAAAGTCTGGTCTTCCTTCAACCCCTACACATCCTGAGCATAACAAACTGACCTGGGGCACCTGGGTGGCTCAGTCATTAAGTGTCTGCCTTCGGCTCGGGTAATGATCCCAGGATCCTGGGATCGAGCCCCATATCTGGTTCCCTGCTCAGCGGGAAGCCTGCTTCTCCCTCACCTACTCCCCTTGTTTATGTTCCCTCTCTCGCTGTCTCTCTCTCTCTGTCAATAAATAAATAGAACCTTTAAAAATAACAATAATAATAAAAAATTAAATAAACTGACCCCAGCCCTGGACACCAGAGCCTGGTGTCTCCAAAAAGCACAGTCAAGTTCACAGGCATAGACCTAGAATTCTCCATTGTGTTACCCGTACCCTTCACCCCACAGCAATTCCTAAAGCCTGAAGAGGTTTGTAGGGCTTGCCTTTGATCAGCCGCTCAGGTCTTGTCCCAGGTAAGGTCCACATTGCCTGTGCCAAGTGTCCAAAGACAGTGGCGTCCAGAGTAGAAAGCTTGGGCCCCATGATGTACTTCTTGTCACCTGCAGCAAACAGAGCAGAGAGGTCACTGGGCTGGCCTGCACCGCCCCACGTGGTCACCGTGGCATTCGGCGCACTCGAATTATAGGTTCATTTAACTCTTGTCAAAAGCTTTGCAGAGTCAAAATGCACGTACCCCCTTTTTCTTTAAAAAAAAAAAAAGAAGCAAAAATGAAACAAATTAATTCTGTGATGGACCAATCCATACAGTAGCAAAACAGGGAAGTAACTGGGAACATATCAAGAAAAGCACATAAGGGAGGAAGGTTCATGGGGAAAGGGAGATCTTATCACCCACAGACCTCTGGAGGTAGCTCCTTGTCTCAAACTCAAGGAACTAAAACTTGAGATGCTTGAGAACGCCTGGAAATATGCTTAACCCATCTCAAAGGTAACCCACAACCAGCACACCAACGTCAGCACTTATTTTATTAAATTAATACATGTCCTCAGAAGAACTCAAGAAGCCTGGGCTGCACGGCAAGGTTTTCCGTGCTGTTCCACGGTCTTGGCAATGCTCTCAGCACTGAGCACCAGCTCCCATGAGAAGGACTACAGAAAGAAAAACTATGGAATTACAGGCCCAGCCCTGAGATCAAGCTCACACACAACGAGGTGTCACACCCCTGCTCCCAGTCTCTCCTTTTCCATCACTGCTGAGCCAGCTCAGTCTTCATCAGCTGGACCATCTCCTCCGACCTGTTACAATTGTCCCAGGTCGTGTGCAGAGCCACTGACAGGCGCTGTAGCAAACGAAGGCCACACAGGCAGAACTGGATCCACCTCATTCACATCCTGGCAGCACCGTGATTCACTGTGGGAGCCTGCTCGGTACTGACCCTCTCCGAGCCTCAGTTTGCCTATCTGGAAAATGGGGATGATAGTAACACTCATTGTCTAGGGCGACTGTCAGGATGAATGGCATCATGCACGAGGAGCACTTAGCGCCCTATGTCAGTACCTCAAGCATTAGCTTTCATGAGCGCAGCCCCTGTTCCTCCAGCCCATTCCATTCCCCACCCGACTTAAATCACACAAAGTCCTCTCTTCACCACGTCACTCCCCTTCACAAACACCGTCAATGGGCTATGAAATGGGTTATGAAATAAAGTCCAAACTTGGAATTCAAGGCTCATTAGGCTCTGCCTCCAACCCAGGTTCCAGTTTTCTCTGCCGCTCCTCCCTCCCTCTAGCAAACCTGGGCAACACTGCCCATTCCCCAGCACACTCCATGCTTCCTAAGGACGCATCTTTGCCCACGCTGTGCCCACCCCGTCCCTGCCCCCCACAACCTGTATGCGCTCCCCACTTCTCTCCATCTGGTAAATTCTATCCATGCTTCAAGGTCCAGCACGAGCCTCCTTCCAAAGCTTCCTCTGTCTATTCTATCCGGTGCTAACAGGAGTCTTCAGTGCAGCCAGCCCTGTGTTCAAATGCTGCAGTTACACATAAACCTTGTAAGGCCTTTTACACCTACCAACCTTAATTTCTTGAGCCATAAAATGGGAGGAATTGCTGGTTGTTTAGGCGAATAAGGGAGATGACTGGAGGTGAGCACACAGCAGAGAGGTCTCGCTTCTGCTCGCCCACTCTCTCGAGTGACATTTCTTCCATACTGTGCTACGTGCTGCTTGGTTTTTGCTTGTTTGTTTGTGCATTTTATCTTTCCAACTAAATGGTAAGTTTTTTGGGAGTGAGAATAAGTTCTTATTTTTATTAAACAGACGCTAATGCAATGTTTACTACATACCAGGTATCGTTCTAAATGCTGCAGCCATTTCACTGTTTTTGAGGGGCACGCTGATAAAATCAAGTATCTGATGCCTGCCTATAAATGAGCTAGAAGGAGAAATGGCTGGAGTTGGGAATGAGAGCTAACAGACCGACACAGTACGATACAAGCATACGGAAATGTATCAGATCAACATTCGTTCCCCTTAAACTTACATAATGTTTTATGGCAATTATATCCAATTTTAAAAATAAGTTGAAAACAACAAAAAAATAACAAATGGAGCTAGAGATTATCTTTAAAAAGATCACTTCTACTCTATATTCCACAGGGATCAAGGAATACCCCACAATATCCTGAACCTAACCAAACTGTCTATTCTGGTGAGGACAAGTAAGTGGTCCTCCCCTTGACAAAAGTAACAAAGCAAACCGGGTGAATCATCTGTTTTCAAGAGTGTCAGTTATTTTCCTGGGGCACCTGGATGGCTCAGTTGTTTGCGTCCACCCCTGGTTTCAGGTCAGGTCATAGTCTCAAGGTTGTGAGACTGAGCCCCACCTTGGGCTCTGTGAGCAGAATCTGTTCAAGAGTCTCTCTCTGGGGCACCTGGGTGGCTCAGTCCGTTAAGCATCTGCCTTTGGCTCGGGTCATGATCCCAAGGTCCTTGGATTGAGCCCTGAGTCAGGCTCCCTGCTCGTCAGGGAGTCTGCTTCTCCCTCTCCCTCAGCCCCTCTCCCTACTTGTGCACCTGCACACATGCTCACTCTCTCTAATAAATAAAATCTTTAAAAAAAAATTTTTCTCTCTCCTGTCTCCCTCCCTGTCAGCCCACCACTCTCTACTCTCTCTCTCTCTAAAAAAATAAAATCCTAAATTTAAAAAAAAGTGTCAGTTATTGCTTAATGCACCCTGCTGGCTCCATGCCCTGGCCTTAGTGCTGGTATTAGTGATGCAGGTTGGCCAAGGGACCCTGACCCTGAGCTCTCATGCCACCCTGCGTGGGCAGGAGGGGCGTGCCCACCAGTGATCCGATAGGATGGTGCCAGGGCTCAGCCCAGTTGAGGCCCAAATGTTCAGAAGCCACAATGCAGAAGCCATGAGACAGCTGGAGGCACAACTGTGAAAAGGACCACACACTGTTTAAAGAGAAGAAAAGCAAGACAGAGGACAGCTGTAGGGGCTTCCTGCTCAAAAGAAAAAAAAAAAAAAGAAAAAGAAAAAAAAAGAAAATGTTGCTCTCCTTAATTTGATTTTTTTTAAGATTTTTTTTTTTTTTTTTTTTTTGACAGAGAGAAACCACAAGTAGACGGAGAGGCAGGCAGAGAGAGAGAGGGAAGCAGGCTCCCTGCTGAGCAGAGAACCCGACGCGGGACTCAATCCCAGGACCCTGAGATCATGACCTGAGCCGAAGGCAGCGGCTCAACCCACTGAGCCACCCAGGCGCCCCTTTAATTTGATTTTTAAAAAGAGAGAAAGAGGGATTGTCTAAGGAAAATGCCAGAATGAAGTGTGTAAATCGAGAGCTGTTGTAGAACCCAAAGACTTTGGAGGCAAGAGGGAAAAAATAAATGGATAAAACAGAACAAAACAAAAACTTGGGAACCTAAAAATAGAGCACCTGGACCTTGATAAAAAAAAAAATTAATTAAAAAAATGTAATCATTTGGGGACACCTGGGTGGCTCATTGGATTAAGCATTTGTCCTCAGCTCAGGTCATGATCCCAGGGTCTTGGGATGAGCTCCGCATCGGGCTCCCTTAAGCCTCTGTCTTTGGCTCAGGTCATGATCTCAGGGTCCTGGGATCGAGCCCCGCATCGAGATCTCTGCTTGGCAGGGAGCCTGCTTCTCTCTCTCTCTCTCTCTGCCTACTTGTGATCTCTCTCTCTGTCAAATAAATAAATAAAATGTTTAAAAGAAAAAAAAAAAGTGGGGGGGGGAGTCTGCTTCTCCCTCTGCCCTTCTCCCTGCTTGTGCTCTTTCTCTCTCTGATAAATGAATAAAATCCTAAAAAAAAAAAAAAAAAAAGTAATCATTTGAATACATACACCAACTATGCATACAGTATCTAACCTGAATTTCCCAGTTGGCATCAGAACATCAACACCGAAAAGTCATGGATTTAGTTAGCAACAGAACTGGGCCAAGAAGGCTGGCTCCCAGGTCTTCAGACCTCCGGCCGCAGGCTCCTTGTTCTGTGTAAATGGGCCCCACAGGTCATCATCTCAGAGGTTAACACCCGCGGAGGGTTGAGCTATAATCATTTACCAAAAACACTGCTTTAGAGAGGGAGAAGTACAGAAAACAGGAAAAAAAAGAAAGAAAAAGAGTCTGGGGTTTTTTAAAGGTGCTTCCAAAAAAACTGATAGAATTTATCATTTGTGGAAAATGTTGAATGGTAGAATCAAAGTCACACACACACCAGTAATAAATTTTAAAACTATCAAAATATTTTTTAAATTTATTAAATTTTAAAAGTTTACTGTTACTGTAAAAATGTACTGTACTGAAAAGTGCTCAAGTACCAAATGGCAGAAAGCTTTTTAAAAACCTGATCTTGAAAGGATTTTACACTTGCAGAAAAGCTACAAAAATAACAGAGCTCCTGTGTACCCCTCAGCTGGCTTCAGCCAATATCAATATCTTAGACTATCACAGTCCAAGTATCAAAACTAAAAAATTAACATTAACGCACTATTAACTGCACTATAGACTCCATTCACATTTTATTCATTTTTCAATAATACCCTTTTGTGTTGCAAGAGCCAGTCTAGGATCCCACACTGCTTGTAGGTGTCCTTACTCCCTCCTCCAATCCACAAACACCCCAGTCTCTCCTTGTCTTGCATAACCCTGAGACTTATAAAGAATACTGGCCAGTTATTTTGTACAACGTTCATCAATTTGAGTTCACCTACGGTTTTTCATGATTAGATCAGGTCACATATTTTTGCCAAGAATCCCATGGAAGTCTTAATGTCACCTTCTGTGTTGGCTACTTTTATGCGTCCATGTGACTGGGTCGTGGAGTGCTTATTTGGCCAAACATAATTCTGGGTGTTTTTGTGAGGGTGTTTTGGATGAGGTTAACATTTAAGTGGCAGACTAAGTATCGCAGATTACCCTCTCTGGTGTGGGTGGGCCTCATCCAATCAGTTGAAGGCCTTTTAAAAGAGCGGGGGGTGTGGGTTGCTGATTCTCCCCAGGAAGAATTCCTAAGAATTCTCCTAAGGGAGAAATCCTTTTGCCTTCAAAAGGGAACATGGGGTTTTTCCCGCCTTTGGACTCAGGCGGAAACATGGGCTCTTCCTGGAGCTGAGCCTGCAGGCCTTTGGATTGGAACCACACCCTCCGCTCTCCTGGGTCTCCATCATGGGGTCACCCTGAAGACCTTGAGACAGGCCCCCTTCCATAACCTCCTTACAAATTTTTATACTAAATATATATATCCCAAATATATATGTATATGTTTACATACATCCTACTGGTCTGTTTCTCTGAAGAAACCTGACTAATATACCTCCTCAGGGCCTCCTAGCAGAAGGACCACAATGTCCATGTGTCTTATCACGGTGATGTTAACCTTGAATATGTGGTGAAGGTGGTACCTGTGAGGTTTCCTCACTGTAGGGTACCACTTTTCCTTTGCAACTAATAATCCTGGATGAGATCTTTTGAAACAGTATGAATACCATGTTTCCCTGCAAAGTCTGGCCCATTGATTTCAGCATCCACTAGGGGATGTTTTCTGAAACAATTATTATTATTTTGCCTCGTCAGGATTTTCTATTTTTCTCACTCCTCCTACATTTATTGATTAGAATTCTACTACTCCCTGCATCCCCCATTTACTAATGTATTCAATTATTTATTTATGTAAGTATGTGTTCATCAATACTTATTTTATTCTATGGCTTATAATCCAGTACTTTCATTATATATTTTATCGCTCAAATTGTTCTAGCTTTGGCCTTTTGGACACTGGCAGGAAGTCATTTTAAGAGGGAAATTGAATTTAGATTTGACTCTGCTTAGAGACAAAGAGGCCAAGCTAAGGTCTCTCAAGACTGCACCATTCCCAGCTTTCACCAAGTGGTTCCAGATCTTGCGGCCAGACGTTGCAAAAACAAAACACTAAGGGCATTTCTGAAGGGCACTGAAAGAACAGGCTTGGGGGCCAAGGCAACTCAAGCTTCCTTTTCAGTAGGTAAACTATCCCCACTGGCTTCTATAGGAAGGGACAGAAGCAGCTGAGAGAAACCTGAGTCCCTGTGACTCATTGCCAGCCTCCAGGTTAGGAGTAAGGACCAGAACACTGGTGAGCAGAAATGATGGTTGAAAATATCAGAAACCCTAGGAGGTGAGGGATATCAGGTTCCCTGAAAGATTCTCCACCAGAGGCCAGTCTCCACATGCCTAGAAAACCTCCATGAGGATGCAGAGCCCTCCTGACTGTGAGAGCAAGCCCACGTCATAGGAGAGTGTGGAGTACATCCAGCCAATGAAGGCAAGGTGACTTTGGGTGCCCAGGGTGATTTCACAGGACTCCATGCCTGGATCTTCAAGTGGCCCTTAGGGAGCAGAGACCAGTGAGGACATGCAAGGACAGTGACCAAACAGGGGAGAGGGGCCATGCAGACGCGCCCATGGCAGGGGCAATTAGAGTTGGCCACACTGAGGGTAGGGGATACTAGCTAGTCCTCGGTATTTCTAGAATGTGATCCTACCTCTCTTGGGTGGTCTGGGCAGCTCTTCTCCATGGCAAAAGCTGTGATGCAGATGCAGTTACCATTGGGGACCCCAAAGATGACCACAAATTGGGTGGGGAGTGCCAAGTCAAGAATAACAAAAATGTTCTGGAGCCCTAAAGGATATTTGCTCTTTGTACCTCAGACTTGAGCTGTGATTGGATTTTATAAGATCACTGGTCAAAATCTTAAGTGACCCCATTCATCCAAGGTTGCTTATCCTGACCTCCAAGCCTGAGCCGGCTCTTACCACACTATCTTCCACTTCTTCTGTCGTGGACAGCAACACAGGGCTGACCAGGAGACACCAGGACACAACAAAGATGAGGACAGAGCACGTTGGCCAGCTTCCTCCCCCTCACCAAGGACAGCCTGAGGAAATGGGTAGGACATGATGGGGAAGAGTGAATATGGAGAGCAGAGCCACACAGTTGTCCAGGGAGAACTAAGTCAACATGGAGTCTGAGAAGAACGGTCAGAATCCAAGCCTGAAGATTCAGACCAAACTGAGAGAACAAGCTGTAGAGTTGAAGCAAACCAGGCTTGGTGAGCAGGGGAACCCAGGGAAGAGGAGAAAAAAAGAGCGCAATCATGGGTCTTACAAGTCTCACTTAGAGGGCGGGACCATGTAACAACGCAACTAAGAAAGTGCTCCTGGTCCTAGGCTGTTTCCTGCTCCCTCTCCTCGGGGAGAATGCGTGAGAGCTGACAGCTGTTAACTCCCCCCAGTCCCAGGCAGAACGAGACGAGGTGTGACTAGAGTGAATGTCTACTTCCGTCACGCTACTGGAGGCTCATCCCATCCTCTCCTCCACCCCTGCATCAAATAATTTCCTCTTAGCCAACCTAAACCTTCCCATCAGACTCAGTTCAGGTGGTCTGTCCTCCAGTCTGCGAAGACCACGCGCATGGTCCTGGCGCAGAAGTCCCTCCCGCTGGGCACTCGTCCGCTAAACCCCAGAGGCACGACCGCTCAGAGCAAGGCTGCTCAGAGAACAGTCTGAGCCCCTCAGCATCACAGACTCTCAAGTCCCATCTACTGAATGAGAATGTCTGGGAGTGGGACTGGAAAATCTGTGTTTTAACAAGTTTTCAGGTCAGTAAAAACCACCTTGGCGAGCCTGCAGTTCTTGGGCCATATTTCAGGCAGCAGTTTCAGGTGCAATTTTATCATCTATGTTAACTAACTAGAATTTAAATGAAAACTTGGAAAAAAAATCTTTTTAATAGCACTGTTCCAAGTGATTCTTATCGTGCTTGAGTTTGAGAAGTACTCGTCTGGACTAGATCAGTGAGTGGTCTTGAACTCGAGCATGCCTCATAATCACCTGGAGGCCTTTTTAGAAACACGGAATGACGCCGCCACCCCCCACCTGGAATTTCTGATTCGGCAGGTGTGACTCAAGAATGCATTTCTACAGGGTGCCTGCATGGCTCAATCGGTTAAGCATCCAACTCCTCTTGATCTCAACTCAAGTCCTGATCTCAGGATCGTGAGTTCAAGCCCTGCACTAGGCTCCATGATGGAGCCAACTTTAAAAAAAAAAAAACCCAAAACCAAAAAAAAAAAAAACTGTATTTCTAACAGATCCCAGATAATGCTGATGCTGTTGGTCCAGGGAACACCCTTTGAGAACCACGGATCTAGCGCACCAATAGGTAATTCCCACATACTATCTCATAGTCTGCCCTATGTGTGTGCACTAGCTCCTCAAGTAGTTTTTCAGCTCTTTGAGGGCAAATAACCCTCAGTTTTACTTTTCCGTCCATTGGGTACCTATCACAGTAGAAATTGCCAATTAGGTGATCATAGTCTTAATTATGTGTGATCTTTGTCCTTTCTTAAAATGGAGAGCTATTTCTTGTAAGTATTACAAGATAGAATAATATGAAAGTACTTTGCAAACTAGCGGTGCTATTTTAACATTAGAAATGATCTTCTACTCATCACCAGTAATCAGAACACAAGTACTGACCATGGATAGAACCAGTCCAATATCTCTGCCAGGATAGAAATTCCTTCTCCCACTTCCCCACCCCATATGTCCCAGCCCTCGCCCTGCTAGAGACATCTCTATCCCTTCTTGGGCAGGACAGACGAGTCTATGATTAGACAGTTGCTTACACTGAAACAAAATATGACTCCTTAGAAATTCCATCACTGATCCCAGTTCTTTCCTCTGAGATCACACAAAGAATTTATGGCCATATTTACTCTACCCATTCCTAGGAAAGTAAATCTCTACTAACATACTTCTAAGCAAAAGCTGACCATGGGCACATATATCACTATGGAATTGTGGGTAGAAAGTTTACTTCAAGGTTTTGGAAATCACTGTAGAAATGAACCTCTGACTCATATCTGTTCCCTCCCTTACTAATTTTGTTCTTGTTTTCCACTGATCACTGTCAATTCTGCTTCTGTCATTTAGGTAAATTTCTTATAAGAGGCAGAGAAAGGGCTTTGCTAGAAAATGTAAGTTCAAGAGAGAAATGAAAGAAAATAGTCAAAAATTTTCAAGCACTTATTTTTCTATTAGTCTAAGAAATAAAGAGTAATTGCATATTTCAACCACACGGTTCCTTATAACTGTCAATGAGGACATCACCCATATTTCCTGTTGTCCTTCTCTCACCTTTAGTTAACTGGGAATTTGAGGAAAATTGGGGGAAAAAAGATTTTTTAGCACTCTCCCCAAAGATAGTACAGTTTACATCCAACCTTCAAAGAACGGACATTAAGCTCTTTTTCTGCATGTGAATCTCCAAAAGAGCAAAGCTACAGGGAAAAATAAAATCTACTTTTTATTCTGTTACACTCCTGATCAGACTCCCTTTGTCAGGCGACTTCCTTTAAAGAGCTCTTGCTCATACTCCCAGCATATTCTAAAATTGCTGTGCATGTGATTCTTTCCGTTATGGGGAGAAAGGGGTTGCTATCTTATATGTGAGGTTATAAACCATTGGGGAACACACCAGAAGCAGCACCTACATTTAATCCCTCCTCAGATTTAATTTTTGGAAAGCAACCAGATACTCCTGCAATTTTCTGTAGGACTCTCTGAAAGAACCCACAGAACGAATTTTTCTCAGCTTGTATGATCTTGACCCTGTCTCCACTGACCAAAACCAATCACCTCACCTCTTCAGATTCCCTAGGATGAGACAGGAAGTACATCTCTTCCCCACAATAAGGAAAGAGCTGCACTTGCTCTTCTGTGTGTCACCCCTCTTGAGGTGACTGAGTACCTCTGACTTCCACATACCCAAAGCCTCCATGGGCATATGCTATAACTTTAGAAAACTGGGATGAAGGATTGGCACCAGTTGTAGAAAAACTTCCCACATGGGAAATCTAGATTAGGAAAGTATTCCTCAGGAGGAGGCAAATGCCTGGTCAGTCTCATATCCTAATTTAATATCAACGAACAACAGCTCCTGGAAATCAGAACAAACTACAACTACATCTCTAATGGTGACATAAGGTTACTGACTCACCAACGATAAGCCTTATTTCTCTCTCCTTGAAGTCGCTGCCATATTGTTGCTTCTGAGTCTGACTGCACATTGGTCTGAAATCTGAGGGGTATGAACGTCACTGGGTCCCCCCAGACTCCCCTTCCCCAGTATATCTTCTGAGGGTAAAGAACAGAGGTCACTCAAACTACATCCCAGGAGAGGCTTTCCCCTTAATTTCATTTCAGCCTTGGCTGCCTTGTATTTGGACAAAGGAATCAGTTGTTCCATCTCTTAATTCAATAAAGACTATCTGGTAGCTCCCACATTCTGGTTTGGCTAATGAAACAATATATCAGGCAGAACTTAATGTCATATCAAAATTTAAGTTCAAATCCTTCTGTAAGGACTTATCCTTTTGAGATAGCTGACTGGTCATAGGTTCCCATGGGAGGTTTTGAGTTTGGCATCAGGGCCACAGGAGCAGACTCCACAATCATGAAGAACTTTTATTCATTTTGTGGTTTCACTAAACTAAGGTTTCACCTTAGTTGGAACCCAGGATCCTCACCCATTTTCAAACATCAGAGCAAGCAACAAAAATGGGTAAAGATCTTTAACCACCACAACTGTTTAAGGCCTGCCCAGAGTGATGGATCTTACTCAGATTCACTCAATAGGCACAGATCTCTTGAGGTGAAATCAAGTTACCACAGAATGGGAATCGAGGGGCGCCTGGGTGGCTCAGTCGGTTAAGCGTCATGATCTCAGGGTCATGAGATTGAGCCCCACACTGTGCCCCATGCTGGGCATGGGGATGTCTTCTCCATTTCCCTGAGCCCCTCCACTATGCCTCAATCAATTAATCAATCAATCAAGGAATCCCATATATCCTCAAATGACATACCCATGACTATGCTAAACATGCTATCAAAATTCTGTGTGTTGCCCAATGCAGGACTGAGTTTTTACCCTACTTTATAGGAGACCTATTACTCCTATACTGAATGCTTTCTTCCAGGTATCCTAACCATTAGATGGGTCAAAATGTGCCCCATAGCTCTCTCCTCAGAGCAGACTGCTTTCTCAAAGATCACCAAATCCAGAGACAGAAGCCTCCCACATGCCAAGCTCTATTACTTTAGCATAGATACAGATTTCTTCAGAGCCAAGATGAAAATAATCCTTTAAAAATCAGAATGGGCAATAATAATAGTATCTTGAGAGACAGAAAGATAAGATTCTACTTCTAAAAGATGTAAAACCTTTTATTTAAATAACTTGAGGCAACTGAGATCTGATGTGTGCCACCCACCATCGCAGGATAAGTGCTCTTTCCTTGGCTGACAACCTGGCTTCCCTCTTCACAACTCAACAGCAACTGGAAGAGTCTCCTACAGGGATTCATAGGATCGGAGTTATGTCCGTGTACTTACTGTTGCTGAATACCAAAGTACCCCAAAATGTAGCAGATTAAAACAACAAACATTTATTACCTCATAATTTCCATGGGTCAAGAATCCAGGCAGCCTCAGCTGGGTACCCCTAGCGCAGGGCGTCTCACTGATTTAATCAAGAAGTATTCAGGGTTGCAGTAACCTCAAGGTTTGACTCAGGGAGAGCGTTTCCAAACTCATTCCCATGGCTGTCAATAGGCCTCAGGGGCTCACTGACTCTTGGCCAGAGATATTCATTCCCTGACACATGGACCTCTCTACAGAGCAGTTCATGACAGTGTGAGCGAGAACAACAGCAGGAGAGAGAAGATGCCCAAGATGAAGTACAGTCTTTTTATGACCTCATCTTGGAAAGGATAGTCCATTGTTTTTGCCATATCCTATTTGCTGGGAACAAATCAATAAATCCAGCTTAGGGGCGCCTGGGTGGCTCAGTGGGTTGAGCCGCTGCCTTCGGCTCAGGTCATGATCTCAGGGTCCTGGGATTGAGCCCCGCATCGGGCTCTCTGCTCAGCAGGGAGCCTGCTTCCCTCTCTCTCTCTGCCTGCCTCTCCATCTACTTGTGATTTCTCTCTGTCAAATAAATAAATAAAATCTTTAAATAAATAAATAAATAAATAAATCCAGCTTATACTCAGGGGGAGGGGATTACACAAGAAGATGATTACACAGAAGGCAGGGAACACCAGGGGCTATCTTGGAGGCTGCCTACTACAGAAGGAATTATTGGAGCTATAGTCCAGTGTCTGGAGGTTAAATGTCATGATCACTATAATTTATTCTAAAATGCACACTAGAAAAAAGAAAAAGAAACTGCTGAAGCAATATGACAAAATATTAACAACTATGAAATCAAGGTGATGATAATAAAAAGTTATTCATGGTACTACTATTATACTTTCCTGTGTGTTTGAAAATTTTCCTAATTAAAAAAATCAAAATTACCTGATCTTTTTCAGTAATAGTGGATCAAGGGGAAAAACTGCATCAACAAGGCAAAATCCTAGATTACGTTAAATTAAAACATTTGGCAGATGTCCCTCAATGTTCAAATGTACAACACTAATCACTCCCCTCCCCCGCGCAATCTAACGGTTAAATGAACTCAGCCACTTGGGGGTTATTTGATAAGTAGGGGTCCTGCCAGTATCATTGGAATGGTTCCTTGTGACTTTGTCTATATTGTAAACTCAGTGAAGAACAAAATCGTATCAGACAATGAGCCCTACTTAAATGTTAACACAGTACCCCCAATACCCAGCCCCTTGCCCTATACACAGTAGGTACACAGTAAATATATTTTTCAGTGAATGGCAACTATTATAATACCTTGCCCTTAAATCTTTTGGACCAGAGTCACCCCTCCCATATTTGATGGCATAGAACTCTAGGATGTAGAACTCTGGGGCTCAACCAAGGTGTTGTATAGGTATTTAAGCTATTTTCGCCCTGTCCCAGACAGCTACAGCTCACTGCTCCATGGAGGCAGGAGGGCCTCCGAACAGCCCAACAAGTCAGATCCTTAAGTTCTCATAAGAGAACATCCAAGGCTCGACCACCAGGTTCCTAAGGCAGGGAGAACCCTCTTTAACCAACAATATGGAAGAGCTACGTCACCACAGAGTTCAACGTAAAACAGCTGACTCAGAACTAGCTGAAGTTTGCCTTCAACTTCTCCCCCTAGAACTAACCTACACTGCAAGGTGGGTCTATGAGGTGCCTGTGCTATGGTTGTTGGGTAAGTTATCAAAACCTCTAGGCTCTCCAAGCTCAATCCCTATAATAAATTGTATCAGGAAAAAATATATACAGGAACTACATTAAAGTAGTCCCCAGAAAAATGCCTTCAGAACAGCAATTCAGTTTATCAAGGAAAACTTACAAATGTTTACATTCAAAAACACTGTCTATAAAGGGGCACATGGCAGGCTCAGTCTGTAGGGAATGCAACTCTTGATCTCAGGGTCCTGAGCTGAAGTTTCCCTTTCTGTCTCAGTAGTCATTGGTGCCCAACTCCAGGAATAAACTCATTCCAAGAAAGTGATTTTTTCAATTGGTTTCTGAAAGTTTTATATTATGGTTGACTATGCCCTCTCATATCTGTGGATTGCTTCAACTGCCTTTTGGAAGTTAGTATTCATTCGGCAAACAGTTATGGAGTGTCTACTATTTTACCAGGCCTTCTGTTAGGTACCAGGGTCAGAGGGAAGTCAGTCAGCCAATTCCTTCAACATAATAATGTTCCCAGGCAAGACTGGGGGAAAGTTCAGGTCAGGATGGGTGGGGGGAGCAACAGGAGGAGCCTAGACAAGTTCAATATAGTATTTCCATGATGGAAGTCTGCACAAAATGAAACAGGAGAGAAGAGAAACACTCAATGTAGGTAGCCTCATGGGGCTGGAGGAGATTGAGGAGAACATTAAGGAAGTTTCTAAGTAGAAAGAAAACTTGAGACTGTGGGATGAAGCAAGGCAAGGCAAAAGGCTACGCGAAGGCACAAAACTGCAAAAGAGCAGCGTGTGCTTCAGCAATCCCGGGAGGAAATAAATGCATGTGAGAGGGAGACGCGGGAAATGAGGCAGACACGGGAACAGAATTCAGGTTGTAAAGAAAAGGAGTTTGGATTTTAGTCTACAAGACCGGGAGACTCCAGTTCTGATTTGCATTTTAGATGAAACACTAGTAAAATTTAAAAAGCAAACCAAGAGGTTGGGACACCAGCTAAGAAGCTGTGGCAAAATCTAGGTGAGAGATATGGTGCCCCTCCTCCAGCTGTGGGGCAGAAAGAACAGGAGATGAAGGGGCTTGGGGAGTACCCCGGTGATGAGGTATACCCAACCCTTCAGCTCTAGAGCCCGACACCGAGGTCCAAGCCTGACCCCACTGCTTGTTAGCTCTGTGGCCTTAGGTCAGTTAGTTAACCGCTCTGAGAGAGTTTCCTCACTGACAAACCAGACATACTACTACTGAAATTAATCACAATATACCGATCCTCATCTACATTTGGTGAGAATTAATGAGAATAGTTCCTGCCTCATTTAATTCTCATCAAATCACCTAAGCATAGATATTGTTATTACATTACTGTTGAGACACACACACACATATGCATACACATATATGTACATAGCATATTTATCTTAGATATTTTATATCATATATATGTATAATGTTAAATTATATAATCAATGTGGACTATATATTATGCATATTATTATGAAAGTAAGGATTACCATATGAGGGTCTAATATATAATATATACTATTTGCTTAAGCACATTGGCAAGGCTCCATATATGTCAGCTCTTGTCAATATTATTTTGATGAGGGGCACCTGGGTGGCTCAGTGGGTTAAAGCCTCTGCCTTCGGCTCAGGTCGTGATCTCGGGGTCCTGGGATCGAGTCCTGCATTGGGCTCCTCCCTCAGCGGGGAGCCTGCTTCCTCCTCTCTCTCTGCCTGCCTCTCTGCCTGCTTGTGATGTCTGTCTGTCAAGTAAATAAATAAAATATTTTAAAAATATATATTATTTTGATGATGTGCAAGACAGCTCTGGATGCTTGGGATACAGGGACTAAGAGAAGAGACAAGGTCACTGCTCTCGTGGAATTTACATCACATGGAGCGTTGATAAACCAATCAATCAATAAGTGATAAGCACCGTGCAGAGAATTAAAGTCAAGTGCCGTGCTAGCGGGTGACTGGCAGCTACGTTAAATAGCTAGGTCAGTCAGGGAAGGCCTCTCTGTGGAGGTGATTATTTACCCAGAGATACAAATGTCAAGGAGGATCTAGCAATGCCAAGATCTTGAGAATGAGAATGTTAGGCACAAGGAATGGCCAAGACAAATGGCCTAAAGTCAGAATAAGTTCAGTGGGTTTGCGAAGCGGAAAGAAGACAAGTGTGGCTAGCATATAATGGGCAGGGGTGAAGCTTAAGAAATGAGACTGGATGGGCACCTGGGTAGCTCAGTCAATTAAGTGTCTGACTCTGGATTTCGACTGAGGTCAATCTCAGAGTCGTGAGATCGAGCCCTACATAGGGCTCTGGCTCTGTGTTGGGCATGGAGCCTACATAAGATTCTCTCTCCCCCTCTCTAAAAAATAATAAAATAAAATTAAAAAGATTCTCTCTCTCCCTCTGCCCCTCCCCACCCTTTCTCTCTCTCCCTCTTTAAAAAAAAAGGAAAGAAAGAAATGACATTGGAAAGAAGGCAGGGCCCCCGCAGTACAGGACTTTGGAAGCCAGGTGGAGGATCTCCTGGAAAAGAAGAAATCTAGAATAGCTTTTTAGCATCCAACCTGAATAACTGAATGGATGACAATGCCATTCCCAGAGAGGTCACGGGAAGATGTGCTGGTCTGGTGGGAGGGTGAGTTCTTTCAGGATGTGCTGAATTTAGGCGGCTATGGGACATCTGAGTGAAGATAAGAAAAGAGCTGGACACAGGCGGGCAGGGGATGGAATCCTAGGAACGCTTGCAGGGGCTAAGGGCAGGCTGCCCCAAAACATGCCACTTTGACATATTGATTATTTTGTATAAAAGTGACCCAGAGACAGAGGGTGCCAGCACACTCAGCCCCTCCCATCCCCCTGAAAACAGGAAATAAATCTCCCACGTGAAAGATGTCGTCCCTGTCTTCCGGGAGCTAAAGAGACAATCTTACCACTGAAGATGGGAAATTTAGAGCCAAGAAGGCTATATAAACAACCCGTGTTACTTTTTACTAATTTACTACCCCAGCCCAAATTCTGTTCAGAATTCCTTACTAACCACAGCTCCCAAGGGGTTTTTTTCCTCTCAGTTCCTCAGATTTATTGTCTCTTTGTCTAAAAAATATAAAAACTGCCTGCCTTGGTCATTTCTTCCACTCTCAATTTCATTATTGGGCCTCTCTGCACATGTAATAAAACTTTTTGTTCCCTCCTGTTAATCTATCTTAGTAAATTTAATTTTTAGTCCAGCTAGAGGACCCTTAAAGGATAGAAAAGAATTTCTCATTCCCTCCACCATCGGTATTTTAGGAATCTGCAAAGGAAAATCAGGAAAAAGGGGTCCGACAGACCCAATAAGTAAGATAAAGGCTAAAAAAGTGTTCAGCAAGGACTTCCGGCTTCTCCCAGACCAGTCAGGTCCAATCTAAGCTCCACTATTTGCTAGCTGGCTGTTCCTTGGGAAGCTGCCTTCTTGTGCCTAAATTTCTTCATGGAAAAAAGATCTTCATGAGCACTAATGAGTTAATAAAAACGAAGTGCCTGCAAGTGTTGGCAGGTTACAGCCAAGAACCGGAGCCCCAGCTGAAACAGCAGGACACTAATGCCTCCTCAGGGGGCGCCTGGGAATCTGAGGAGTTGAAAATGGACGATGAAGCCTCCAGAGAAAGAAAAAGCCTGAATCCTTTGTTCTTTTTTTTAAAAAAATTTTAAATTTATTTATTTACTTACTTGAGCCAGAACGGGAGTGCAGGTGTGCACAAATGTACTCACAGGGGAAGAGTTAAGGGGGAGGGAGAGGATGAGGAAGAGAGAAACTCCAGAAGGCTGAGCGGAGCCCAAGGCAGGGGCTGGATCCCAGGACCCTGAGATCATGACCTAAGCCACGACCAGGAGTCGGTTGCCTAACCAGCTGCAGCACCCAGACGTCCCAATCCTCTGTTCTTCAACACACCTAAAAAACTTATTTCCCTTAGCCTATAGCAGGAGAGAGAGCCTTCTCAGCCTCTCCCTCAGGCTGACATTTCCCACTTCCAAAAGGTCAAAATAAAAACGGACATAAAAATAAGGCTCTTAAGCAGATCCGGTGAACGGGCAGGTTGTTCTTTACCCTTTCAAGAGCAACTGTGGGACCGGGGCTAGGAGCGAATGGGAAGTGAGTGTGACTTGTGGCTTTTCAGATAAACTGTGTGAAGGGAAGGCAAGAGACAGGACAGACCTGGAGTGGTGTTTTTAAGGGAGGGAGAGACTTACATGGTAAGTAGGAGCAATCTGTAAAGAAATAAAGGTTGAAGACAGGAAAGAAAGAATTTGAACTCAACCTCCTGAAGAAGGAAGGGAGGGGGCAGGACTCCATAGAGCGAGGCTGACCAGGCCACCTGGAGCACTGCTAGCTGGGGAAGGTGAGCCAAGGGAGGCCACTACGGATGAGAGTAGCTTCCATGACGGATCACAGGCTAGGCTGAGTGAAAGCGAAGTAAACGGGGAAGTGGGGGCTAACAAAATGGCGGGGTGAGGAGAACCTGAAGGAGAAAGGAGCCTGAGGTTGAGAGGCAGGCAGTAATCAAGTGTGGGAGGGAGGTGGGCTACACAGGGTGCTCCGGCAGACTCTGGGGTCCTGGTCAGAAGTCAACAGCCCCAGGTCTGAAGCCGGCCTCGAGGAAAAGGCTGGCAGCTCAGTGGAAGGAGCAGAGGTTCCTGCAGGGTTGGGTTTGGGACTAGGAGGAGTTGGACAAGCACCCACACAAGCACCGCAGATGCCTACAGTGGGGTCAGGATGGCCGAGGATAACCATGAGTCAGACTGTCCACATGCATACATCTTTAAGATGCCAAGTGAGATGGAGAAAATATTTGCCTCAGACATCACTGAGAGTAGAACTCAGTGAGATATAAATAGATCAATTACATTTTAAAGGAAACCTCAAATTCAGTAGAAAAATGGACAAAAAATTGGAACAGCTGATTCACATAAGAAACAATTAGGAAAAATAAAAAGAAAAAATATTTCTTACAGGTGATTAAAGAATCAGAATACAGACTAAACTGAAGATAACAGTTTATAATGAGTAAAGTGGTAAATGATTTTTTTTTTTCTTTAGGAATCAGAACGATTACTGGTAAGCCTTCAGGGAAACTGGTGGCTCAGACTTTTACTGGTCACTTTGTAAACCTGTGCTTCTCTTTTGGAAAACACCATGGCAATGCCTAGAAACAAACCTAACGATGTTCATAATCCTTCACCCAGTAATTTCACTCCTGTGACTCTATTTAAAGTAAATAATTCCTCAAAAGTAAAGCACATTTCAGCATTTGCTTTAAAAGAATGAGCAAAATACAAAGATATGTATCCATCAGAAATAATATTTTCTAAAAAATATGCATATAGAAGATACAGGGAAATCGAAAATCATTACTGAGTTAGATGACGGCATGATGAAAGATACCTATATTTCTCCCTCATGTTTTAAATGCTGATTAGTCTTTTTCATACAAATTGAAATTTTTAAATAAAAATGTGGTTGGATTCACCAAGGACTTAATTTTTACGATACATCAGGCCATCATTGTTCTGTAATTCCTCCCTGAGTTAGGCAGTCTACTCAGTGAATTTTATCCAGGCAAAAATCAGCCCAAACAGAACACAATGCGGAAAGGCTTCTGTATCTGACAACAAGAGGAAAGGACGTGTGCTGGTGAAGATTTTAAAAGCCTGTTATCCATAGGGTGCTATCTTGCGAATTTTTCATTCTTTTATTCTAATCATTTCAGGAACTGGAACCCTGATATTTTAAACACAAAGTCAAAGACCTCCCTCAGAGGAAGAAACAGACAGAATGCCCCCAGGATAGAGATCAGGTTGCTTCTGTCAGATTTATACCAACCAATCTGTGCTGCGAAATAAGCCACGAAGATTTCTAAACACTTGGTACTCATTAGCATTTAATTGTGTTGTGCTAGAAGTCCTTTTGTTGTTGTTGTTTTTATGAATACCCAACATATTTATACCCACTGAGATAGCCACAATGAAAATGGAAAAGAAACAAGCCACAGTCTGGGTCGCAACTGCCTAGATCCCGTGAGGGCGCAACCCCCATGAGCAGGGTCTGGCCCCACCAGCCCCTGGCCAGCCACTCCTCCGCCCTCATCCTGGAAATCCAGACTAGAGAGATGCCTGAAAAGAAGAGTTGATGCGCAATAGTGAGCTGCAAGCAGCTGAGAGTTATTGGATAATACGTATAGAGGAAATCACTTCCCCTTCAGGAGGACAGTATAGGACTCCAGGAGGAATGTGTAAAAAGCTTAAACACTCCTTGGAATCTAATCAGTACAGGTAAAAATAGAATTTATGGTTTCCAAGTCAAATTATTACTCTCCCTGCGTGTGATCTTAAAAAGCCACCAATGCAAACACACAGAAGTTGTACTAGAGCCAAAGAAGAGTGTCCCATCAGCTGAGAGACCCGAGACCCACCCCATCACCTCTCTGACCCAGGCCGGGCTTTCTCATCTGTGAAATAACTAGCCCTAGGGGGTGTTGCGAAATACAATGTCTCAAGGATGCTGTTAAAAATTTTAAATGTATCTAAATGTCTGAAATGTATCCCTAAGAAAAATCAACCTACTAGGTTTTTGACATGGAAAGAAGGAAAGTCTGTGCCTACAGACCCAATCAGGGTTACCCTCGAGACAAAAATCCAGCAGGCTTGGCTTGTTCAAGATTTTTCCCTTTTGATACTTGCCCAGACCAAGGCCCAGCGCCCTCTTGAGGCCCTTCCTTACCCCCCTCCCCAGTCCTCCTCCCAGCGCCCCCCAGCACCCAGGCCAGCCCTTCTCACCTCCCCCGCTGCCCTATATATCAGATTACAGACACAGCTGAATCACCTGTTCAGTTTTAAAAACACCTTTCCCCAGACCCCACTCCCAGAGATGTGAATTACTTGGCCTGGCATAGGGCCTGTGCAGCTGTGTTTTATCAGCCCCTGAGGTGCTCTAATGAGCCATCAGGGCTGAGAACCACCATCATCTAGGCAGTGCCAGACATGTGGAGATGGCGTAGAACCCCCATTAGGAAACACTGCTTTGAGGTTCCAAAACATTCCCTTTTTAGTATCTGTTATTTTCCTCTTTTATCTGTGTGTTTATCTTTCTAGCTAGATTGACAGGCAAAATTACTTCTCTGTCTTTATTCCTCTGCCCTCTGCTCAGTTACTCAACATATGCTGAACGTGCTCTTACGTGGTAGATAAAAACTGACGCTTCCCAACGTTTTCCAGCACCTAGTCCTGAAGACTTGCCTGCCCCACCCTGTCCCTTTCACTGGGAGGCGAGGTGTGTGGTTGCTGTGTCTGGCCCAGTGGGCTCCCAGCCTAAGCCTCAGCACCTACTGTGCTGCAGAGCTGTTTGCAGAACATAAATTAAACAGGGTAGGAAGAACAGCTATTAAAATAGCCTATTCCCAAGCTTGCTTCAAAACAAAACAAAACAAATCCCTTGTCCAAGAGCCTTCAAATCAAAACAACTTCAAAAATAAAGTGGAAATTCGAAGAGAGGTTTATTGGGAACCAACCATTGTTCAGAAAGTAGATTCAATAACAGGAGATGTAAACACAGATCATTTAAAGCACGGGGCCTGCAGAAGGCAGGAGCGGCAGCCAAACACAAATCACAATCCAAGACACCAACCAGAACTCGAATGATCTCTACTTTGGCCTCTGCCTTGTTTCATAACTTGGAAACATCTCTGCTCTCCTCTCTAGAGAATGAATATAAAATCGTGAAACCATCAGAACTGGAAGAACCTCCCCTCCCCAGAGACCGACCACCTCTAACTAAAGATCTCACCACCTGTGATGATGGTTGATGATGGCTGGCGGTGGTCATGAACCTCACCTTGGAGTAATTCCAAAGAACAACCACTCCTACTACATCACAAGACAAGCCCTTCCCATTTAGGACTGGTCTGTTTTAAAGTGCTGCCTTACCCTGAGTTGTAATCCATTGTCATTCCCCCACATATACACCCCACCCTCTCCTCTGTCCCCCTCCCCCTTCCCCAAATATGTCCATCAGCTGCCTCCACACCTAAGTCAGTACCCACTCCCAGTATTTGAAAAACGCGGGTATATGACCCATACAGATTCACTTCTGCAGACCACCCTCCCCCGGGATCCTCAGCTTCCTTGCATGAAACTATTTTGAGACGAACCACCTTCCTAACCACTGTTCTCTGGATACACCCTAGTTTGATCAAGCTCCTTTAAAAAATGGATCCCAGAACTTAACATTGAACTCCTTTGTTCCACAAACACTTGCTGGGTGCCTAATGTGTGCCGGACACTGCGTCACACCCTAGAGATAGAAATGAATGCACCAGACCTGGCACAGTCCCGCTGAGGAGACAGTCAAACCAAACCATTAAAAGAAGGTGCAAGGAGTGTTTGAAGGAAGAAAGCACCAAGTGCCTGGGGCAAGAAACAGGTTTGACTGACACACCAGAGAAAGGTCCAGAAAGGTTTCCTTAAGGAACCAACTTTCAATTGAAACTCTACACTGCATTAAACAGGCTAGGTGCAGAAACTGACATTTCTCCCTATTAGGTTTCTTCCTGTTAAGGTTCAAAGCTTAGATTCCTGATTTTCCCAACCAGGTTTTTAGTTATCCTTCCACCTAGAGTCATTGAAAAAAAACCACTAAGCATGTCTTTGAAGTTGTCAACTGGTCATTGAGAAAAGTCAAGAGCAGAGTCCCTGGAGAGCTCTCTTTAAGTGACATCAAGCCCTCGATCCTCACTGAAAGATAGAGTCACTCAATCAGCTACAAATCCACTAGCTAATCTGGGGGCTTTTAATTTTTTTTCTTCGGTAGGGAAAGTTCTCTATCGAACCAAAATGCAACAGGATTCCAATATATAAACAGATAACAAGGGAGCTGTTCTAGGTAAAACAGGGGTGAAGAGAGTCCAACCTGCTAAGGCTTCCTCTCCTCCTCACCAGAGCACTCACCAAACCCTGGTGTCACCGTATGCACCCATGGAAGCCCCCTCTGGAAACCAGCCATCTTGCCCACAAAAATATCCTGAGAGATGGTATCCAATGGTTTGAATAAATCAAGACACGGTCTATCCAATTAATAAGTCCAACAACTCAAGAAGACAAAGTAGTCACTTTCTGGTATGATTTATTCACAATGAACGAAGATCATTCTTGGTGAAAAGTAACCATCTATTTAATAATTCACTCTAGTATTTTATTTCACTATCGGAAACTACCTCTCCCTCCCCTTTTGGAAATAGGGACAATTTCCTATCTCTATCTTCTGACACGTTCCGATTCTTCCCATTTCTGAAGGATTACACTCAAAATTCCAGGATCACATGGAAAATTTTTCATGTCCTAGGACACTGTTTGGACCCAGAGACCTGAGTGCTACTGGTTTATAAGGTTCTTCAAAGCAGACACCATTCTTACTCATCTTTGGCTCCCAAGACCCTAACATTACTCTTTGTGTGTAACTAATACAAAAATCACGTTCAAATAATTATTTTGCTTGTTAGTCTTTTAGTTGCGTGAAAATACTATAGTGCTCTCTTGAGACCTTCTCATCTAGTTTAGATTTCAATTCTTACCTATTTAGAAGCAAACTATGAGTCGAGTGTTTTGACCTTCTCCTTGCTGTCATTTAACTTTGTGCCCTTTAAAAAGCCCTTTGTCTCAAACTTTGTACAAACTAGGAATCTTAGTCCACTGGACTACCAACTCTTGATACCAGAGCTCAAGGCTTAGCCCTTTAGAAAATCCTCTGAAGTAATAATAATTTCTTTAGGTATGTCTGTACCAAAGAGAACTGATGAAATCCATTCTAGAGAATGCAAATTACTCACAAACAATCTGCAAGTGGGCACCTAAAAATATACTAATTTATAAGTATTCTGCTTTGGTTAAACCTTCAGACCGCCCCCACCAGAGGAAAGAAGTGAAAGTTAACAACAGAAGTGGGGAGGAAAGGGTAGGAAAGAGAGCAGCAAGTGCCTAAAATAACTTCGGTTTTCCATTATCATCGTAAACAAAAACCAGGGACTCCAGTTAGAAAACCCATATTATTCATAATTCTAAGATTGCAAAGTTTCAGTATTATAATCCTTCTCATAGATAGATCTATAGACAGGACACTACGTTAAACAGGTTAGGTTTTGATTAGTTTCTTTGACAGTTTATCACACTTGGTGACATTCAGAGTCTGAAAACCACTAAAATCCTGAAGTCTCTTTTTCACATGTCCCTCCCCAACCCTGTATTTGTGCAATTCAATTGGGGGACCTAAGTACAGAACTTGACATTTCTCCCTATTTGTTCTTGTTAAGGTTCAAAGCTTTGATTCCGGATTTTTTTAATTGTTTAATAAGTAAATATGTAAAATGTTATGACTTCTAGAACTGTGAAACTCAACTCCAGAAAGTATGTCCTAGTTTTTATTCCCATCAGTAGAGAATGCCAATGCCTCCTTCATAACCCCACCAATACACCACATAAAAAAAAAAAAAAAAAAAAAAAAAAAAAAAAACTGCCCATCTGATTGACAGAGGAGTGCCTCATTTGTTGATTTGCACTGCTCTGATTACTAAAGAGGTTGAACACTTTTCATAGATTTACTCATCATGTGTGTCATTTTTGCAAATTCTCTTTTTATGTCTTTTGTCCAGTTTTCTCCAAGTATTCACTTTGTTAGATTTTTATAGTTCTTCATATAGTAACATTAATTCTTTTGTCACAGATTGCAAACATCTTTCCAGCTTTCCATTTCAATTTTAACCTTATTTATGGTGGTTATTGACATCCAGGTGGTTTTGTCTCAAGAAATCTAGCAATTCAACTTTTCTTTTATCACTTCTCCCTTTGGTACCATATTTAGAAAAACTTTACCAAGTTCAAGATTATATAAAAGTTTTCCCATATTTTATCCTGACACCCTTATGGTTTTATATTTTACATTTAAGTGCTTAATCCATTTGGAATTTATTCAGATGTATGACATAAAGTCAGGAGGGCTGTACATATTTTGTTCCAAATGGTTAGTCACGTGTCCCAACACCATTTACTAAATTAATTTGCCTTTTCTATACCAGTTCAAAAAAGCACCTTTCCTCCCCTCACTCATGCTCTTTCTCTCTCTTTCTCTCAAATAAATAAATAACATCTTCCCCCCAAAATTTTTTTAATGGAGCACCTGAGTGGCTCAGTCAATTAAGCATCTGCCTTTGGCTCAGGTCCTGATGTCCGAGTCCTGGGATTGAGCCCAGCACCTGGGCTCCCTGCTAAGCAGAAAGCCTGCTTCTCCTCCTCCTTCTGCCCCTCCCCGCCCCGCCCGCACATGCTCTTGCGCTTCTCTCTCAAATAAAATCTTTTTTAAAAAAATTTAATGAGTTAAGAAAAAAAAGGGTGCCTTTATCACACACTTGTCTCCACTCGTGTCTGCCTCACAGGGATCTGAGACTCAGCAGACCCACACCTGAAATTCATGATGTTCCCCTCTACGGCAGCATTCTCCAACTATGAATGGCTACTTTGTGTACTAACTGTTCATGTCAAGAACTTGGTTATTCCTTACCCCTGCCCTCTCCATCACTGCCTCTCCCCCCACCCCACCCCACACATATATCAAGTCACCAAACTGCAGTCAACTCTGTCTCTAGAATATAGGTCTAAACCATCATCGTAGGTCCAACTCTAGCACCAGAACTGTAATCCACAACACCATCTTAGCTTTCAACAGCCTCCTCACTGGGCCCCCAAACCCACCCGTGGCCCTCTAGCGCATTATATATAAATAAAGTCATGTCGCTTCCCTAATTTCAACTTCTGACAGATTCTGATGTTGTTAGAAGAAAGGCCAAGATTATTTAAGTGATACAGAAGACTTGTGTGATCTAGCCCCTGCCGACCTCTACCTCATGCCACACTTTGGTTCGCACAAAGTTACTCACACACGAGCCATCATTTCATTTCTTGAAGGCTTCCAGCTGCCTTTCATGTCAGACCTTCACAGGTGACGTCCCTTCTATGTTCCATGCTGGTCTCACTTCCCACCCCATTCCTCCTCACACACACGTCTGCCTAACTCCACTTATCTTTCAGAGTCTGGAATTGCCATGTCCTCAAAGAAGTCCTGCATAACCCCGTGACCACATTAGTCTCCCCCGCAAAAGGGCCCTCGCTTCACCTAGTACTTCTCGGGGGGGGGGGGGGGTAATTCTCACAAGTCTTGCCATTTTATAAACGTTTGCAACAATATGTCCATCAGGCAGCAGCTCAGGCCTATGCCCTACTTGTTCACCAACATCTCTTTCTGCTGTTTGTGTAACTGTGGGCAAGTCACTCAACCTTTCTGTGCCTCAGTTTCCTCATCTGCCAAATGGGTGGCGTTACTCTGACTGGGTACCAGATTCCACCTTTTTTCTTACTTTAATCTCCTATCACACGATCACAGCTGGGGATCTCAGGGCTAAGGCGGGACCCAGCTGCATTCTTATCTTCTTATATTCATTCTGTCTTATTTCCCTTCCACTTCAAGTTCATACCTGTAGACTCAGGATTAATGATAGCACAGAAATACTAAAGAGGCAGAAGGCTGATGAGTTTTATGTCAGTTTTTATGGCCTCAAGTGTGAGACCAGGCACAGGGCAACATATGGTTTAGAAAAAAACACTTGCAATATATTAAGGAAAAGGCAGGTTGGAAAATTATGTGTATGTGTATATTTATACAAATATATCTATATGATTTAAAATTACACATAAAAATATTAGAAAGATGTGTACCAAGAGGGCAACTGTGGTTATCCTAACAACATAAGTTGGGATAACTTAAACAGTGGAGCCCAAGATGCGAAATCCCTCCCTCACATGGCCACTCCGGCCACACTGCCTCCCCAAAACCTGGCCTTTCTGTACTGAATTTTTACATCATGCTTTTCTTCTTTTCTTTTTCTTTTTTTTTCCCCCATGCTTTTCTGATTCTCACCTTGTTGGGAGGGGATAGAAATAGTCTACACACTTCTTGCACAAGGTGAAAGTCAGGCATCCACTACTGGTCATTACTTCGGCTTCCAACGTAGACACCTACCCCAAGGGGCCATGGAAACATGCTGAAGCGAAGAGAGGCTAACACTGACCACTGGGCAACCCTCCCCGCATTCTCAGCACCATGATCCTCTGCTTCCTGCCCTCATGACAGTTGTGTTTTACACTTGCCTGTTACTTGATTGCTTACTACCTGCCGGGCACTATTCTGAGCACTTTACATGTGCTACTTTTCTTTTTACCATTACTGTCTCCATTTTACACATAAGGAAACTAAGGCCTTAGAGAAGTTCAGAAACTTGCCCAAGGTCGCAGAGCTAGGAAGTGATGGAGCTAGGTTCGACCTCTGGCTCTTGAATGAATAAACAAGGGTATACTTTCGAATCACTCTCCAATGGATAAACGAGGGTATACTCCCCATTTTCTAAAAAACCTTCTATCTCTTATTAGAACTATCCAATTTTATTTCTGTAGGACCTGAATATTTCTCATACATATTTCTAATATTTTGATTTTTTATCATTATAAATGGAAACTTTAATATTTCCTAATCAGTTATTTGAGATATCAAGATTTACATGGTTGTAACTTTGTAAACTTCTTGCCATTTTATTTTGGTTTATTTCATCAGGATGAATTTATCTTTAATCCCCATCCCTTGTGTTCTCCATCCCCTACCCACCTTCCCTCTGGTAACATGAGTTTGTTCCCTATAGTTAAGAGTCTGTTTCTTGGTTTGTCTTTCTCTCTCTTTTGTTTCCTTTCCTTGTTTGTTTTGTTTCTTAAATCCCACATGTGAGTTAGATCCTATGGTATTTGTCTTTCTCTGACTAACTTATTTCACTTACCCTAATACTCTCTAGCTCTTATTGATGGGTTGCAAATGGCAAGATTTCATTCTCTTTTTTAGGGCTGAATAATATTCCACTATTTATAATATATTTATCTTCTTTATCCATTCATCCTGGGGCTGCTTCCATAGTTTGGCTGTTATAATAATGCTACAATAAACATAGGGTGCATGTATCCCCTCAAATTAGTGTTTTTGTATTTTTTGGGCAAATACCCAGTAGTGCAATTTCTAGATCGTAGAGTAGTTCTATTTGGGGCTGTGGGGGTGGCTCAGTTGGTTAAATGTCCGTCTTTGGCTCAGGTCATGATCCTGGGGTGCTGGGATCAAGCCCCGCATCAGTCTTCCAGCTTAGCAGGAAGTCTGCTTCTCTCTCTCTCTCTCTCTCTCTCTCTCTCTCTCTTTCTCTGCCCCTCTCCACCGTTCATTCTCTCTCTCTCTCTCAAATAAATAATCTTTTTTTAAAAAAAGGGTAGTTCTATTTTTAATTTTTTGAGGAGCCTCCATACAGATTTCCACAATTGCCACACCAATTTGTATTCCCAACAACAGTACAAGAAGGTTTCTCTTTCTCCACATCCTCACCAACATCTGCCATTTCCTGTGTTGTTAATTTTAGCCATTCTGACAGGTGTGAGGTGATATCTCACTGTAGTTTTGATTTGCATTCCCTGATGATGAGTGATGTTGAGCATCTTTTCATGTGCTTGTTGACCATCTGGATGTCTGTAACTTTGTAAAATTACTGAACTCCCTCATTAACCATAATTTTGATTCTCTATTATTTTAGCTACATAATCTCTTTTTTTTGATATTTTATTTGTTTATTTGACAGAGAGAGATTGCACAAGCATAGGAAGAAGCAGGCAGAGGGGGAGGGAGAAGCAGGCTCCCTGCTGAGCCCATCGTGGGGGCTCGATCCCAGGACCCTGGGATCGTGACCTGTGCCAAAGGCAGACGCTTAACTGACTGAGCCACCAAGGTGTCCCTATTTTAGCTACATAAGCTCTTAATTTCTATAAATAATAATTTTGTCTCCTCCTTTCCAACATGAAGGTATCATCTTTCTCAACTAATTTTTATTTTGTTTAAATTTATTTTTTTTATTTGAATTTCATCACAATTTTTTTAAACTACATCCAAAGAAATGGGCTGCCTATCTTCAGTCTCTCTTAACACCCACCCCTTCAGGCCCAAGTCATCTGCTATGACACCAACAGAGCCACTTTTCTAAATCACAAACATGCCTCTTTCTCTCTAATACTCAAAAGTAGGCACCCTCTCCATATTTTCTGTATGACGAAGAATCTCAGTGTTATTATTACCTTTTATAATACGGTCCCAAACTACCTTTTAACCTTCTTTTCAACTGTGATTCCAAAATGTTCCTCACTTGTGACCATTTTTCTCATGACTTGCCCAGATGGTTCTTCCCTATTTTCTTCCTTGGGACAACTGTTTATTTTCTGGGGCCAAAATGCCTGCTGCCTCTTCTCTGGCCCTCCCAAGCTCTCCCTGCCATTTCACCCCTACCCTGCTGTCTCCAGGGCACCGAGCATAGACCTCTGTCATGACACCCATCACAGCCCAACTTGAACATGGGTATTCGTTTAGAGCAGAGATCCACAAAGTTCTATGGAGCTTCAGATGGTAAATATTTTAGGCTTTCTGGGCCATATTTCATCTCTGTTGCATTTTTTCCCTACAGTTTAATAATGTAAAAATAATTCTTAGCTCATAGGCCATTGGAAAAACAAAACAACAACAACAAACAGAAAAAACAGGCCACCAGCAATGGGCCACAATTCGCCTATTCTGGTTTATAAGTTTGTCTCTCCCGCTGGAGAGGAAGCTGCCTGTGAGCGGGTACCATCTCTTATTCACTTTTGTAGTCCCCAGCACTGGCCCCAAAGAAGGGGCTTCAATCCTTGCAGTCAGTTGAACTGAAACAGCAATAATTAATTTACTCTGATGACTCAAATACCTCCCTAGACAATTTCCCCAAATCCTGAAATACTTAACAAAAAGTCATTATGCATTTTGAGTCTCTTAGGCATCTGGGCCTTAAAAGTTAAGCTACATTTCCAGGTGAGGGGGGAGGTAACACTTTTGTCTCATTTAGTAAGAAAACCTCTGATGTTCAGCTAAAGAGCCTATCCCTCCCCAAAAGCAGCAAAAGTGCTTCTCATGAGAGCCTAGACTGTTCCCTGAGCTCCCCCGCATGGAAGAGAACTCCAGTGGACTCCTGCTTTTCAAATAGCCCAATCAATTTCTCATCTCAGGAAATAATTTAGACTTGATGGTATTTGGAATACTTGCCAGGTCTCCAAGCCAGCTGCCAACAATTGCTCTACCTCCCATCTGGGAGATGGGAGGTAACTGGGAAAAAAGCACTTTGCTAAGTCATTAAGTATCAGAGAATCGCTACCCCGTGCTCCCTGGTTCTCCCAACCGGAAGTGCTCCAGAAAAGTGATGCTCACCCCCTCCTGGTTAAGGAAACAACATTGTGAACTTTTTGGAGAAGGGCAGCACTTTACTGCATAACCTCTGGCTTAACTTTGAGGGCTCAGTGCCTGGCTTGCTGGGGCTCCCCACAGCGTGAGCTGGAAAGGAAGCTGCGAGCAGGTAGAGCAGTTCCGAAGGAGTAAAGGGCCCACGGCAGGCCTGCTCCAAGAGGCTGCAAGTCCAGGCTGCAAGTCCAGGGCCGTTTCCATGGGAACGAGGTGAACTTAAGGCCAATTCCATATCTATGTCAGGCAGGGCCTAGAAAGCACCAGACCGTCTGGACAGCATCAACCCCCCTCCCCCAAACAAAGCTGGCAGAGAGCTGGATACACTGTTGGGCTCTCTTCCTGCAGGCCAGGGGAGGGGGGTTGGGGGGGTGGTAACTCCAGGTCCAGGAAGCACCTGGAGTGCAGAAAAGGGAAGGAGCCAGTCAGAGCAAGTCACCCTGAAGGAGAGGGGGCAGGGTCTACCTAGCACAGCCCACAGTTCCTGGAGGCTCCATGGGCTTCAACAAAACAGACCCCCAACCACCCCCCCCCCCAGAAGGTAAGGAACGTGATGTGCCCTAGAATGGAGATGAGAACGCCAAAAGAAAGTTAGTGAACCCCCAAAATACGCCGTCCCAAGGGACCAGGTCACCCAGCTGGTCACACAGAGGGCTTGGCTCCCTAGACTTAGATGTCCCCAGGAGAAACCATCCTTTCCCACGCCGAAGCTTCTGAATTCAAACAATGTGTTCTTGAACTGACATAGTTGAGACTCGCGCTCTGCCCAGAACAGAGTCCCATCAGCACAGAGTCACATCAGCCCAGCCAATGAGGGGAGCAAGGACACCGACCTCTGCTCACCCGCCCACACATACGCCGCTCCGGGGGCCCCTTCTCCTCCACCTCGAGGGGCTTCCAGGCACAGCGAAACCCGCTGTGTGCCGTAAATGCAAAATCAGAAGCGTTACAACGCGCTGGGAAGGAGAGCACCGAGATCACCCACGGAAACAGGCGTGAGAAATGACACGCGGCAGGTGTCCGCGGAGCGGGTCAGAAGCGGCGCTGCCCGCGCTCGCAGCAGCCAGATGGCCATGGAGACCCCGGGACTCCTCCAGCAGAGGCGTTCACAAGCAGCCCTTCCACCCAGGCCTGTCATAATCCGAAGAGCTTCCCGGCTAAGAACCACCCGCGGCTCCCACGGCCTCCCCAGCGGCCGCGGGGCTGCCCGCAGGCGGTGAGCCCGCAGCCCGCCCGCGTCCTCTCCGCGCCGCCTCGCCACACGGGCTGGGCTGGCGCTAGTGACGGAGGACACAGACACTTGCTCCTGAAAGTTAGGGGGTCGGGTTAAATGGTGGGGCTGCCACCTACACGAGGAAGCAAAGAAACCAACCAAAATAAGACTTCAAATCAGCCAACGAAGAGCGCTTTAAGGATCATGCAAAAAAGGTGTGGACAGAAAATAGAGAATAGAAGGTGTGGTACGTTACCCAAAAGCCCTGCCAAGGACCGCATGTCCTTCTCCATCAGCATGTAAATCTCCTCCTCTGAGAAGCGGCCAATGCCGTGGCCGTGCATCTCGCGCTTCACAATTCCTTTCGTTATGTGGCACACGACCCACCTCAGCAGGTTACTGAAGGGACCGCCACCACTAAGAGAGAGCATCTTCCGGGTCTCATTGAGATTGTCCACCCACTGGCAATAAGCTAACGTCCTGGAATTGTGTGGAAACAGGTTACTACTGGGCATTAGGTACACATCAGCTCCTGAGTCCATTTCCAGAGAGTGCGACCGAAGCGGGCACACGGGAGGAAATGAGCAAGAGCAGCTTTTACAAAGAGCAGTCTCTGCATGGCAGATGTCACAACAGCTTCCGGCCAGTGCCTAGACTCCGGGTCTGTAAGAGAAACTAGAACAAATCCAGATACCGATGCCATGCCACAATTCCACCAAACCAAACCTCTCCTGGCCCCCACCCTCAGATCCACACCACTCCCCACCTCCCAAAGCTGGCTTCTGGATCCTCTTGGGCAACCCCACAGAAAACAACGCCACAGAAAACCTTCCAGAGGTTCTGAGGCAGGACTGTGCAGGTCTATGGGGACACCAGGAAGGAGGCACAGTGACTGCAGGGCTGGCTTCATTATCTTGCTTGATCTGAGGAATGGTTATGCAGGGATATGCTCTGTGTTCATTAATTAAGCTGCATCTTTTGGGGTTTTTTTGCACAATTTGTGTATGCAATTTAGATTTTACCATATCAAAGAGCTGTTTAACAAAGAAAACTCTTGCCTGTTTGGCAGAGGATTAGGAAGTAGATATACCTGTCCAAGGTTAGCATAAACTATATAAATTACAAATATTATATATTTGATTTGCTCTCCAGAAAGCCTGGAGAATGGTTTCAGTTTGTGCTCCAGGACTCTAAAGTGAATACAAAGACGGAAGGAACTCCGTTGAGTCATTCTTCCCATCTGGGCAATGCTTGTGGCCACCTCTCTGGTCCAGATGTTGCCATGGGACTCGCAGAGAAGCTGAGCAGCGACCCGTGGGCTGCTGGTCACCAACCTCGAGCCTTGGCCGATTATGGGCTCGAAACATATGTAATTGCAAGAATGTTCCTATGTTTCCTGATAGTGCTGATAGTGCTGGTAGACAGAAATTAAAAGGGTGTCCTACTGAAGGCTGAGAAAAATGTAGCTGTGGGAGTGTCTACAGAAGATATTTTAGTTTTTCCCCATAACGAGCAATAAAAGATGTACTGACAGTCGTCTCACCTCCTAGTGTTAGTTCACTAGGAGTGGCAAAATGGCCACTTCAAAAAAATTAGAAGAGTGAAAAATATTTTTATAGAGAAAACACAAGGAATTATAATAAATTATAGCTATTTTCCACCTCAATTCTTTAAAGAAAAAAAGTCCCTGAAATGTTGATCATTTTATATGGTTCTACTCTCTCCTCTGTTCTTTCTTCTATTAAAAAAAGAAAAGAAAAGAAGAAACAGAAGATTTCTCTGAAAGTTTTTAGGCATTACTGACTTTTACTGAAAAGTCCTACAACCAATTTCAACACAATTCTCTGCACTATGGAAAAGAAGAGAAGTCAGTGAATCCTTTGACATAAAAGATCTCATATTTACTCTAGTAAATTCTTTATAAACATGCAAACTAAATACTTTCCTATTTGCTTTTCTTTTTAAACCTGCAGTAATTAAGGTATCAGTTTTCATATTCCATTAGAACAATTTAGTACTTTGATTTGAATTATACTGGATTAAAAGGCACAGTAGAAGACCTAGGCCATCCTTGATTATTTCACAAGTCCATGAAACAAGAATAAAACTAAATTCTCCCAAAATAAGCATGATCAGGTCATAAGAGCATCCAGGAAGTGTCTAAAGAGTAAAAATGAGGAATGTGGTGGCTCTAAACTGACAGGTTGATGTGAAAAAAGAGACATTCTTTGTAGACAAATGACACAGGTTTCACCATAAGCATAAGTGATCCCGAGGGATGGGCAGAAGCTCACCAGTCAGAGCAGGGGGGAAGGGTGTGCGTGAAGAACACCAGCTGGGTGACATGGGACACTTGTGCAGAGACCCGAAGAGTGAGCCAGGACCAGATCTGGCTGGGCCTGAGACAAAGGGTGCTGAACTCTATTTTGGAAGCAAAGTTGAACCACTGAAAGGTTTTAAGCAGACCAGAGACATAATCAGGTTTGTGGTGATGTGAAGGAAGGGTTGGAAAGGGAGAAACCACCAGTAGGGAGGCTGGCTAGAAGACTCTGGCAAGACCTAAGGGCTAGGGCAACGGGAGGGAGGGTGTACAGGGAATACAGGGGAGAAACTCTGGGGTATGAGAAAAAGAGTCTATTGACTGATAGACTAGGTATAAGGAGAGATTGTCTTCTCTCTCAGGCCAATGACTTGAGTGGATGATAGTGCCATTAACAAATACGGGTGGGCACACACCAGGTACCACAGGTTTAGATGATGAAAGACACATCAAGCTGTTGCGTTTGAAGGTCCCATGGAACCCCCAAGTGAGAACGTGCAGAAGGCTGAGAACTCCGGAGATACGTTTAAACTCAAGATAGAGGACTTGTAGCTGATGGCATGTCAGCAAGAGTGCTAAAGCTGTCAGAGGAGAAGTTTCTAGGGTAAGGAGTGGTATTAGGAAGTCCACAGGTCAAGGGCAAGTTAGAAGGTGAGAAGGCCAGGCTGGAAGGGCCAGCATAGAGAGAAGCAAAGACACCACTTTCTCTGAGACAGAGAGGAGGAGAGTGTCACAAGAGGTGAGGGGTTCAGAGCTCCTGCCGAGTGACTTCCGTTTCCTCCGTAGAGCAGGAAGTGGGGACATGGGCCCAGGATGAGGCTGCAGTGACGGACAGAGCGCTAATGGGTTCAAAGAGCAGATGGGAAAGGAAGAGGCGGCTGTTCTAGGCGATACAGCTAAGCTGGAGGAAACCCCACCAAGGCAATGGCATCAGGTTCTCCATCTTCGTTAACAGGTTGAATGGAGGGCACAGGAGGAGGGATACCGGGCTGATCTGGAATTTAGCATCTAGAGGTAACCTGAGAAACTGGTCTTCCTCTCTTCTCTTTCCCACACTTCTCTTGATTTCTTTCCTCCTTCCCTCCCTGAGCCTAATACTGCCGCCCAGTGTCAATGAAGAGAAGCAAATGAAGGCCAGCCAGGCTCTGTAAGGGTCAACTCCTATAAAGTGGGTACAAACTTCAAATACCAAAGAAAATGGGTAATTCGTGGGCTCTTAATGCAATTGTTACAGGCAGCAAACCTCATTTACACATGCTTCCCAATCCTTACAACCAAGAATCCACTTCCTTTCATAACTATTAACAAACTATTAACACTTGATGGAAACTACTCTCATCCAAATCAAAATACCTCCTTGTTGCAAAATCCAATAAACATTCCTTCTTCTTGTTTTTTTTTTTTTTAAAGTAGGCTTTAGGGGGCGCCTGGGTGGTTCAGAGGGTTAAAGCCTCTGCCTTCAGCTCAGGTCATGATCCTAAGGTCTCCGGATCGATCCCCACATTAGGTTCTCTGCTCAGCAGGGAGCCTGCTTCCTCCTTTTTTTGCCTGCCTCTCTGACTACTTGTAATCTCTGTCAAATAAGTAAATAAAATCTTTTAAAAAATAAATAAATAAAGTAGGCTTTATGCTGGGCATGGAGCCCAACATGGGGCTTGAACTCATGACCCTGAGATCAAGACCTGAGCTGAGATCAAGAGTCAGATGCTTAACTGACTGAACCACCCAGGCACCCCTAAACATTTTTGCATATTTTTCTCTTTCTTGAACAGTCTGCAACATGTGACACTGGTTGTGTCTTTCATAGAAGAGCTCTCCCTTAGCTTACATCTCTACTGCTTTTCCCACCACCTCATGCAGGTTCCCAAGATTTTCATTGCTATTCTTTCTACCTCTCACTCCGCACTTGCGGTGTGATCTAATCCACACCCACAACTTCAAACTGATGACTCCTAAACCCATACCCAGCCCAGACCTTTGTCCTGACACCTTTGTAGAGAACCTGAGGGGTCCTCTACAAACCCGTATTTCCAAACTTGCACTCATGATCTTCCTTCCCTTCAAATCTGCTTCTCCCCACCCAAGTCAGAAAGAATCTCGGGACCCATTCTTCACTGCTCTCTATCCCTCGCTCCTGACAGTCAGTCACCCTGTGAATTTGCCCTTTTCTCCAATTCAATCAGCAGGTAGCTCAGCCCTTCATCATTTCTCAACCCTGAGCACAGTGGTCTCCTAGCAGGTCTCCTGACATCCCCTCAAGGTCCTTCAGAAATCCAGTTGTCTGGATTTCAAATCCTGTCGTAGGCAGCTACAAAGAGCTCCTAAAATGCAAATCTAGTCCCATCAGCCTATTTCTCAGAGTCATTCACGAACCAACACCCACCCACCCACCCCACCCCCGACCCCCGCCACCAGCTGCTGAGCTCAGTGCACCGCCCCACTCCCTACTATCTGATCCATGAAGGGCTGGTCATTCTCCAGCCCCATCCCCCACACTGCCTCCTGTGCACCTGCCACACAGAATTCCATGTGCCTGCCCAGGCTCCTCAGTCTTGCCTCAGAACTCTTGCAGATGCTGCCCCCTCTGCCTAGACACCCTAATCTTCCCCAGGTGCCCAGCCCCTTCACCCACAACTGACAGTCCCTCACTTTGGTTGTGATACCATCTCCTCTGGGAACGCCTTTCCCTCATCACTCCAGCAGGTGCTGGCTGCCTTTCCTCAGTTCTTCAATTCTCCCCCAGCACCCACCATTATGATGGCTCGATGTCTCCCTCCACCTGTGAGTCACCAGAGGACCCAGACAGCATCTTATCACCTGGCTTCCCCCCATCCAGCATGGAACCTGGCCACTAGGCGTCAGTCACACATTAAGTTCACTGAAAGAATGAATTATTGATTGAAATGTAGAAAAGCTTCACTTCTGAGCCAGCTATGGCTACATAGTGTTTCTAAAGGCTGACAGTATTTAAATGGAATGAAGAAGAAAGAGAAATGCCTCTGAAGAATGAAGAAGGGGCTGCTCATTCACTTCTGAGATCCATGTCACTCTCTACCGGGAACAGACCCACTGTGCAAGGACTTGTGAATCATGACCTGGCGAGGGCAGGGAGGGCCAGTCTGGAAGCTAGAGGAGGCTGAACAATTCAGTCATCATTCTGAGAACCTCTTTCAGAAACTTGATACTCATTTCCTTTAAACAACTGATGTTCCTGATCTGTTGTGCAAAATGGGGTCAAGGCCTCTCTTCAAGACTGATTACCTTAGAACAGAAGAATAAATACTGTTCAACATTTTTAAAGAAGATTCAAGAGGACAGGAAAAAAGAGCCGACCCCTGATGTTTCAATGAAACAGACCTCGATGTGCGATGTGCCATATGGGGCTCGATCCCACGGTCCTGGGATCATGAGGAGGCCTGGCGCACAGCAGAGATGACAGTAACATTGGGAAAGTGCGGACCATGGCAATCTACTGTTTGATGAGTGAGCCTTAGCATGAGGCCTTCCTGACCGTGGACGCCTTTCTCCATGTCCTGCTCCATCCCTGTCATCGTATGCTTGTCTTCTAACAATGCAAGAGTGTATGATAAGCTTCTGTGATTTCCCTGAATGGCACAGGCCCCAGAAGTGCCCCTCCGAAGAGGACCTCTCTCTACATCTGAAATTGGGGGCAGGGACAGCAGGGCAGAGGGGCACACATTAACCCAGTTGTAATCAAGGAGGGAGAGAGACTGCTGGCTTTTGGACAAGATCTTGGGTAAGTCATTTTAGTCAGGATCCTACCTCCCCTCTCAGTGAAACTACACCAAAAGCCCAACTCAAAATTTAAAAATCACGGCCAACCTAAAAGCAAATTTGAATCCCCAATTCTAACGCCTATATTTTAATGGGTCAAAGTGGTATGACCAAACGGCTTGCCCATGGTGCCCTCACGCCTCCCTGCAGGGCTACAAGACTATCTTTTTTTTTTTTTTAAGATTTTATTTATTTATTTGACAGAGAG